>NC_143254.1:60293628-60445143 GCF_984573655.1 Nuphar pumila
TGCCCATGCGTGCAAAATGAGAGATTTATTAGATCCTGCCTGCACACAAATTGTTTTGGATAAAAGGCAACTTTAACAAGAATGCCCCAGTATATTCTGGGGAAGAGAGATATTTTGACCAAAGAATAATTGATCATTTATTGAGGGGAATTTTGGAAGAATACAAAAGATAGAATGGAGATTTTCTAGGTATAGAATTTCTTCAGATGTCGAGCATTAATGGGGTCGGATAGTTCTACCCCGTCTGCATTAATCAGACGATATGAATTACGGGGCAACGCTTCTTTCACCACGTAGGGGCCTTCCCAGTTTGGTGACCATTTGCCACGTGGGCGATGCTTGAGATAAGCCGTTGATCTAAGAACCAAGTCATTAACTTGGAATCTCCTTTCGACGACTGACTTGGCATATTGCCTTGCTATCCTCTGACGATAAGACTGAGCGTGTTCTGCTGCTTTGAGTCTTTTTTCATCGAGTAAATCTAACTGTACCAATCTCTGTTGCTGATACTGATCGAGTGGTAGCTCTAAAAGAGATGCAAACTTAAGGGCGGGTTTCTGAACATGAAGAGGTAACACCACCTCAGTCCCATAAACAAGTTCTGAAGGAGTCGCATTGGTTGGGGTTCGAATGGTAGTTCGATATGCCCAAAGTGCATCATGAATTTTCTCGTGCCAATCACGACCCGTCTCAACGGTTCTTTCCAAGATGCGAATCAAACTTTTGTTGGTTGCTTCTGCCTGACCATTTCCTTGTGGATAATAAGGAGCTGAAAAATGATGATGAATTCTGAATTTTGAACAAAAGATCTTCATTCTCTCATTCTTGAAATGAGTACCATTATCTGACACGATGTCGTGCGGTATACCGAAATGACAAAGAATGTTCTTATGAATGAACGAGACTACATGTCGACCTTCCACTGTACGCAGAGTGACGGCTTCAACCCATTTGGTGAAATATTCTGTTGCGGCAAGGAAATATTTATGACCATTAGAAGCTGAAGGAGAGATGGGTCCTACGACGTCGAAGGCCCACATAGAAAATGGCCATGGAGACACGATTGATTGCAAGTATGTGGCTGGCGCATGAATGGAAGGTGCGTGTATCTGACACTGAACGCACTTCTTCACAAAACGATAGCAGTCTTGCTGCATGGTTCTCCAATAGTATTCTGCCCGAATGATTTGTTTAACAAGAGTTTGGTAGCCGACATGACCACCGAAAATACCTTCATGCGCTTCTCGTATGATTTCTTTGGCTTCTTCTTCGTCTAAGCACCTGGAATACTCAGAACTGAACCCACGACGATAAAGAACATTGGCAAGGATAAAATAGCGGGCGGACATATGCTGAATTGCTTTTTGCTCCTTCTTTGATAGTTCTGGTGGAAGCTCACCAGTTTCAATAAAGTTTTTAATATCTTGGTACCAAGGCTTCTTTTTCTGTTCCGCCTGGTTGACTTGCATTACCGGAACGAAGGCAGGTTGGTCAAGTCTACCGATTTCAAAGGAGCGACAAGATTCTCCATTTCTGAAAGACATAATGGAACCCAGGCTGGCCAAACCATCAGCTATTTGATTAAACTCTCTTTTGATGTGGAAAAGCTGAAATTCATCGAAATTGTTGATAAGGGATAAAACGATCTTTTGGTAAGGGAACAACTTCTGATCTTTTACCTGCCATTCAGCTTTGACTTGGCTGACGATGAGCAATGAATCGCCAAAAGCGTGTACCCTCTGAACATTAAAGTCTTGCAAAATTCTCATACCTTGTATTAAAGCTTCATATTCAGCCATATTATGGGTACATTGAAAATCCAGTTCCAGAGAAAAGGGGATCATCTCTTTCTCTGGTGTGATCAGCAAGATTCCGACTCCTATGCCGGCCATATTTTTGGATCCGTCGAAAAACAGATTCCAAACTGGGGATTGTTGAACATTACAGATCCGCTCATCGGGAAAGCTATCCTCGATTCTAACATCTTCTGCTAAAGGAAAATCTGCCAATTGGTCTGCAATTGCTTGACCTTTGATAGATTGCTGAGAAACATACCCCAGATCATACTGCATTAACAGGACTTGCCACTTAGCAATCCGTCCACTAAGAAATGGTTGTTCGAGAATATACTTGAGAGGATTAAGTTTTGAGAGAATCTTGACTTCTGATGCTAACAAGTAATGTCTCAGCTTCTGACACATCCATACCGGTGCTAGGCATATTTTCTCTATTTGAGAATATTTCTTCTCGTAGTCAATAAAAGCCTTGCTTACATAGTAAATGGCATGTTCAACCAAACTGCCTTCTTCATATTGTGCCAAGAATCCGCCACAAGCGGCTTGGTTAACTGAAACGTATAGCAAGAGAGGCTTTCCCAATTCTGGTGGCTTTAGAACGGGCGGATTAAGAAGATATTTCTTGATACGCTCAAACGATTGCTGACACTCTAGTCCCCATTCAAATTTCACTCCTTTTCTGAGTAGATGATTGAAAGGTTCACATCTCATGGCAAGGTTGGATATGAATCTCCGAATTGATTGCATACGTCCCTGAAGACTACGCAATTCCTTAAGAGTAGTTGGAGGTGGCATGTCAATGATGGCCTTTGCTTTAGCGGGATCCATTTTTATCCCCTTTTTGCTGACCAAGAAGCCTAGCAATTTGCCTGATTCAACTCCGAAGACACACTTCTGAGGGTTGAGTCTTAGCTTATAAAGAATAAGCCGCTTGAAGACTTGATTTAAGGCATCGATATGATCTTCTTCTTCTTTGGATTTGACCAGGATGTCATCAACATATGCATCCATAGTCTTGTGCATTTGATCATGGAAAATGGCAGCCATTGCACGCTGATAGGTTGCCCCAGCATTTTTGAGCCCAAACGGCATGACTGTATAACAGAAAGTGCCCCATGGCGTGGTGAAGGATGTTTTGGATTGGTCACGAGCGGCTAACTTGATCTGATTATATCCGGAGTATCCGTCCATGAAGGAAAACATGGCATGCCCGGCCATGCTATCAACTAGGAGGTCAATATTTGGGAGGGGATAGTCATCCTTCGGAGTAGCTTTATTGAGATCGCGAAAGTCGATACAAATTCGCACTTTGCCATTTTTCTTGGGAACTGCAACGATATTCGCCAACCAGTCCGGATAATCTATTGCTCGAATGAATCCTGCTTTAAGCAAGTCCTCAAGTCCTTCCTTGACCTGTTGCTCGATTCGAGGATCCATTTTCCTTAACTTCTGTTTAACAGGTTTCGCATCAGGCTTCAGAACGAGTCGATGTTCCACCAATTTAGGATCTAAACCGGGCATATCTTCATAAGTCCATGCGAATACTTTTTGGTGCTGCTTGAGAAAGCCAATGAGCCTTTCCTTCTCATCTGTACTTAGGCTGGTGCCGATCTTGAGAATTTTCGGACTATCTTCTGAACCAATATTGATGTCCTCAGTCGGATCCTGGACTAGGTTTGATGGTTCATCTTGTTTCTGAATCGCTGCAAATTCTGGCAACTCTGGAAGCGACGAATCAAATTCTGCCATTTCTTCTGACTGCTTTGTGACCTTACTGTCCCCTGCTCTTGCTCGGACCCGATATATCTTTGCCGGTTTCAATAGGATTGAAGAATTAATGACTAACCTTTTTATCGGTTGAGAAGACATTCTGAAATTTTGAAAAGGAATAGCTTTTAGAGAAAGCTCCTTTACTATGACATAAATTGCATGGGAATAAAAAAGATAAGAACAAATGAATTTTGAAGACAAATTGCAAAGGAATAAGAGAAAGATGACATCCAGATAGACGAGAAAATTGATAACTTTATTGAAGACTTGAAATGAAATAAGGGCATTTAAAAATGACCTGAAATGGGACATTGTCCCTACAAACTGCAAAAATCAAATGAATGGAATAGAAAAGACAGATGGTAGAAGATTTTTAATGGATCCCTTTAATGAAGACAATATTTTTGTGAGATCTTTTGCCCATGAATCCTAGTCCTGCCCTGCGCGGATGATGATCAGGGATCACTGGCTCTAGCCGGCCATCTCCGTTCTTGCCCAATCCTTTGAAAGGCTGATAACCATGCTTCAGTAACAGGTCAAATCCTTTCTTGGTCCTAACAAACTGCGGGAAAAGAGGATGGTCCTTGAAAGTACTGTAATCGAGACGACCTCCAATCTTAAAGAAATGTGGTCCTTGCCATTGGACCATTGGACCATTGTTGCGGTGTGATTTGTCTCTGATGTTGCTCCTAACTTTAGCATTTCAAGGCTTTCACTGAGAACAATTTCTTCACTTTCTCTAATGCTAGGGATATCAGCAGTATAAGTTGGCCTACGGATCATAGGCTGAGGTAGCCTTTCTTCAGGATCTTCCCCCAAAATAGTAGTTATCATGCCACCTTTAGACCACTTGATGCACTGATGCAGAGTGGATGGCACGGCGTTGGCATTATGAATCCATGTTCTTCCCAGTAGAAGATTATACGTTGGCGGCACGTTAACGACATGGAAAAGCACTGTATGAACAGAGTAGTTGATAAATATTTCCAAGAAGATCTTTCTCTTTGCTGTCTGTCCATGATTATCAAACCCATAAATGGTGATCGGATCCGGTGTATACTCTTCTTCTTTTATACCCAGAGCCTTGGCAGTCATCTCAGGACAAATGTTGAGGCTACTGCCTCCATCTACAAGCACGTGGGGTACAGTCATTCCCCGGGTTCGCACCACAATGTACAAGGCATTGTTATGAAATGCGTGAGGTTTTGGCAAATCCTCATCTGAGAAGGTTATGGGAGCATTGGTCATGGCTTGATTAACGATCTGAGCCATGTCTTTAGGTGTGGTGTCTGGCTTGACCTTGATCTTTCGCAGTAAATCGTCCAGGACTTGCTGATGCTTAGGAGAGGCACGTGCCAACTCAAGGATAGGGATATTAGAGAGGGCAGTGATTGGTCTTTGTACCGTGTCGACCTTTTCTTCTGGTTTTCTTCCTTTTTCCGAAGTAGATTTGACAAGGCTCTTGGGTAACCAGGGCATTCTTTTGGCTACCTCTGGAGATACTCCAGCGGGTTCTCTCGAAACTTTCAGCTTACTGAATGCTGAAACGAGGTCCATCTTTTGAGAACCGGACTGGGCCTTATACAACACTAATACCTGATGCTGCACCTTGATATCACTGCTAGGGCATGGTCGGATATGATCTTGTGGCTGAAAGGGATGATCAGATATCATTGCTGTTGAGTGCTGCAAGAAAGGCTGTTTTAGAATCTTCATTTTCTCATCTTCAGCCCCTTCTACTAACAGATTTTTGTCAATATAATCTTGTATGATGTTTTTGAGAACGAAACAGTTCTTGGTATCATGTCCCACAGTTCGGTGGAACTTGCAGAATCTGTCCTTCATTTTATCCATAACCACTGGCGGGTCAGCTACCCTTGGAAGCTTAATCATATCATTGCCGAGCATATATTCTAATACTATCTCGAGGGACTGGTCTAGAGGAGTAAACTTGCGGTTATAACTCCATCCTTCCCGCTTCGGCTTTTCTTGTGGTCTTGATCTTTGTTCGAGGGTCTGCTGTGGCTGCTTATCATATTGAATAATCGACTTGCCTTTCTGATCACTTTTGTTGGGATTTGACCCTCCTGAAGCATAACTATGATTTTTTCCATTTCTTTTGTTCTGATTCTTGCTGTTACTGGCAGAGTAGGTAAAATGGGCTTTCTTCTTTGATTCTTGTTGACTGTTATTCTTTGTAAACATAAAACCTTCATAAGACCCGTTCTCCATACTCAACTCGAGCCATTCGGCTCGTTCTGTTAGTTCTATGAAGCTCTTCGATGGAGATGTAGAAATTAGTCCCCTCAGGGGTTGCGAGAAGTTGCTCAGGATCAAAGATAGTGCGTGTCTTTCTGCTATTGGCTCGCACATCTTATTGCAAGCGGATCTCCATCTATGAATGAAATCCCTGGCCTTCTCGTTTTCCTTCTGCCTCAGACTACAGAGATGGCTGAGAGTCGGGAGTGCTTCAGCATTGAATAGAAAGCGCTCAATAAATAAATTGACCACTTTGTCGAATTCTTTCAGTTCTATCGGATTAATGTGCTCTGAGTACCACTTTGCTGCGACACCTTCCAAACTGCGAGGGAAGCAGAGAAATAAGGCACGATTGTTCCTCTTGAACCTAGAACATTCTGCGAAGAATAGGGCGAGATGCACTTTTGGATCGCCCAAACCATCAAACTTGATAAATTTCTTGGGGAGATTATCAAGATCATCATCCCCATCCAGTCCATCATAGAAGTCTTCGCTGGTGAAGACTTTCTTGCCCTTGTCGCGGGCTTGCAGATCCTTAACCATCTTCATCACATCTTTCAGTTGTGACTGCATAGGGTCGTCAACAGACTGATTCTTGGATTTGTAGGCCAACCCCTGCCCCTGAGTCGACCTTCTGAATTCATACTTATTTTCACATTCCTTGTCAGCATCGTCAGCTGATTCTGACTCATCAGATATTTCCTCATGACGACTCTGCTTTTTGCTGATCTTCACATTCTTGACGGCCTTACACTTATCTTTCTGTTTGGTCTGAATTTGCTCAGTACTGGCCTCAGCTTGCTCTGCCAGCATCTTGGTCATCATTTTTTTGAACATGACGTACATTTGGGGATCGATGCCATCATCCTCCTGCTGACCCTGACTCTGAATTGATCGAGGTGAGTCCATCTCTTCTTCTGAAGCTACTGAATACGCGACGCCTTCAACTGATGCGGCTTTCTTTCTGGATCTTGTATCAACCATCGGGTATCGCAAATGTTCTCTTGGATATTACTGATGCTCTCTGCAGGGCAGAACTGATGGTTAGGCTTCTGAAGGAAATTTGGTTTGGAGGAAAATATTTGTTGAGAATTTTGGTAGACAATTGAAATAATATCCCATTACTAGGGATTGAGTCATTGCTGGGATTACGACAATTGTGTTGCTATTCTTTGCAGGATAAACAACTGAAAATATGCCTTGTTACCTAGGCGAGGTCGTCAAACCAATGTAAAATAAAGGAATTTTTATTAAGAGGAAAAACATGATTTTATTAATAATACACTTGACAGAGGGGAGGGGGACAGACAATTTTCCACCACTCCAGATAATCAGAAGATACACGAGGACCAGGAAAAATAGTAAGACTGACAAAGGAATCCCAGCCATGTCTGGCAGAATGGTATGCTTCGGACCACTGATCTGATGCGAGATCGAATTCTGACAGAACCCCGGCTAGTGGACGAATCTCTACGCGCTTCTGCCTCTGAGAGAACTGCCTGACACACCGCTCTGGATGATAGTATGCGCAGAAGAATGGGCCAAGTAGCCTGAATCGCTTGCCATAAGCATAAGTGCATCTGGGAGGTGATTCTTGACGATCAAAGTAATCCCATACGACCTCTTTCTTCTGAAGGTTGTCGATCAAGAACCGGTATCGCGCAACTGGAAGAAGCTTTTCACCATTGTATCTGAAGGAACTGGCTCGGACTGGCACATGTCGGAGAAACCAAGACTGCAAGGCATAGGTGCACCCCTCGACTAGGATCGACTCTCCGAGTGCGAAACGAGTCAACCCTCGGTATAGAAAAGCGAGTGCGGCCATGGCTATTGAGAGGCGGCTGGTCTGTCGACTTCCCCATCTCCTTAGAAGCTGAACTATTCTGATATCCATGTAATTCCGTCCATCGGGAAAGAAAGCTAATCCCACCGTGCACAGAACCATCGCGTGCTGAATTCTCTCTCGAGCTGTTCTGGACAACGAGCTAACTTCCACAAATGTCCCATACTGTCTGTAGATTTCGAGCAGATCCACATATTCGTTTCCATCTTCTTCAATCAGAGGCCAAGACTTGCGTCCTGTCATGCGAGCTAAAGCGTCTCGGGGATCCAGACCCTTGACATTGATCAAAAACTATTTCTCTAATGGATCTCCAGGCTGACCGGCTGGCTCGGGCAATCCCATAATCTCTGAGAATTCATCCATCAGTACTGTCATCTCGCCCCATGGGAACTAGAAGGTAGAAGTGCTCGGATTCCACCGCTCTGCTAGTGCATGGATCAAGTTGTCGTTGACTATCTGCTTTCCCACTGCGGATGCCAGTTCCAATCCACACTCATCCAGATGGTCTGGAAACATACGAGAGAAGTTCTTGAACCATGAATAGTACCACCGGGGAAAGAAGGATCCGGTGCTGAGGACTCGATGTTCGGGAAGACTTTGTCGCACCTCGTAGGAGATGTGACCCTCAGGGAAGACTAAATCAAGCTGACTGGATGCCATCGGACTTGGAAGACATGGAAATTGGAATAAGACTTGGAAAAATACAGGAAATTTGAAGAAAATGCAGGCAGGATAAAAATAAAGTAGGAAATTCGAGATCCAGAAGAAAGAAAAGATAGGAAATCACCTGGAGTTTTGAAGGAAATTAAGGGAAATTTGGAAAATCGTCCAGGGTTTGATGAAATATGAAGAAATAAATGGAGAATGAAGTATTTGGAAAATCGTCCAAGGTTTAAAACATGGACAGTACATGGACATAGATTGGGGAATTTTGAGAAAATCGTCCAGTATTTTAGAAAATTGGGGAAAATATGGAAAATAAAAAGGAAATAACATATTCAATCAAATTCTGCACAAAAAATTATGCACATACAACATTCCCTAAAAGCTGACTCTAGATGCACAAATTTTGAAATGGCTGTAGGACCTTAATCCTAACTCTAAGGTTCAGATCATCTGTATCCAATCCAGTTATGCCTATATACTCAAGCCAAGGCTCGATGTACGTGGCATAAAATCAATTCCTCCGGTTCTAGGTTCAAGTTTTCCAACATCCTTGAGCACCTGCCGATATACGTTGGACTATGGCCCTTGGTACGTGGCAGGGCGGTTTTCACCCAAATAGGTGGCCCAGTTGTGAGGCTCTGTCCCGAACTATGGTTCTGGAAGAGAGCCCAGCAACGTGAAGACCGGGACAATATAGGTGGGGTGGTTTTTTGAAAAACATGAGCACATGCAATCAAATAGAAGGCTCTAAGTCCTAAAGAGATAGATTTTTGAAAAATTTGAAGAAGCAAACATTGTTTTCATACAATTCCTAAATTGAGGAGTGTTGTATTAGACCTAAGTCTATGTGAGCATGAATAATTCTCCTCAATATGGTCCTACCAAACCATACCTAGTCTATATGTATTCCATGTCAGCTGGGTTCAAGTCTAGGCTCCTAGGTTCACATGATAGCATAAATTAAAAGCTGACATTCCATGGAAATCGATTTTGACAATTTGAACTAAGTAGAGCATTAAATTGATCAGGCGAAGACAGGTCCCATCACGGTCGCCAAACCTGTTATCATCGCAAAAATTTTTACTTTTGCAAATCAAACTGACCTTTGAAAAAGTTTTTGAAAATAACTCGCCTCCGTTTTAAAATGCGGGAAAATTCCGTAGAATGGGACTCGCCTGTCGGTACGAGGTTCAACCGTTCCTGCCACCTTTAACAGGGGTAATTGAACCAAGGATCAATCTTATGCTCTACTCTATTCAACTTGTCTAAATCATATTCTAATTTCTAAATGCACATAGAATCAGGCATGTGCTATGAATTTTCAGAAAATGCACATTTTGAAAACATGATGTTTGCTTTGAATGATTGAAATATTTAGAAAATGTAAATCTTGGAAATGATATCACATGAGAAATCGTGAATTAGGACTTGAAAAAAATATTTCTGAGAAAAGTAAAAATCGATTTCTAGGGAAATCTTGAGATTTTATGAAAATCAATTCTGAGAGAACTTGGTTTCTCTGAATTCCAACTTTGAACTTGAAAATATAACTTGAAATGTTGAATTTTGAACTTGAGAAACACTTGAAACATACTTTGAGATTTTCATATTGTGAGAAAATCGATTTCTCCATATGACTTAGAAAATTTTGAGAAAACTGATTTCTCTTAATTGAAATTGGAATTGGCAAATGCATGAAATGACTGAATATGGATTTGAGAAATACTTTTTGTATTTTTGAGAAATGCAGTGCAGTTTGAAGTTAGCCTAAGAGTGTAGGCTGAATGTGGCTAATGTGAAGATCATAAATCTAAGTATCATTCATATTCTGACTATGGCCATAAATACAAATTCCACCAAGTTTATAAACTTCATAGAAGCTAGTGCATGTGCCATTCGTGTAGACCATAGTGAATTCATAAAAATATGCATGAATCATCATCCATCACACATTAACATTATAAAAATAAACTATATGCAATGCAACCTAAGCTAAGCAGGAAATGTAAATTCTTATTCCAAAGTTTAATTACAAGTTACATCACTATTGAAATTTAAATACATGAAAAAAATAAAGTCTTCAATGTACCTGCAAAACTAGAAAACTTGGTTAATGAAAATATGTTGGCTTTTCTAGATTTATCCAACAATATCAGGAAATTGTTGGATTTTGCTAGATATAAGCCTTTTCCATGATTCCCTTAAATCAAAATTAATAAAATATGAAATAAAATTGAATAAATAAGGAAGATAAGATATGAAATTTCGAAATTGGTGTCAAAATGACCAAAATACCCCTAATAACAAGACTATGGCCTTGAAATTAGGGTTTTTAGAAATATATTTGGTAAAGTGCAAGTTTTGAAATTCAAATGAAAATAAACTAGGCTAAAATATGATATGACATACTTAAACACATGAAAATTAAGGTCAGGGATTTCGAAATTTAGGTCAAATGACCAAATTGCCCCTGATAGCAAGACTATGGCCTTGAAATCAGGGTTTTCTGAAATAGATTTTGGTAAAACTTAGGTTTTATGCACTAAATGAAATCAAATGAGCATCAAATTAAACCTAAAGCATCCTGATATGATTATGAACATGATTAAACCCTAAAAATATATGCTTATGCACGAAAATCCAATAATATCAAAAAACTATGATTTTAGCAGTGTTTTTGGATCTTTCAGGAACCCGGTTTTGCAATTTGCTTAATTCAGCCATCAAATGGATTCCAAAATCTATAAAAATTGGTACCTGCACTTGTTATAACCCTAATGTTGAATTGGAATTATAAAAATAATTTTTTGACATTAAATTAATCCGAAAATTGTATTAAACCCTAAAATATGCTATTTTTGACCTAATTCACCAACCACTCTCAATCCAAGACCTGAACCAGGGGTCAAATCTCCATGGAAATTTATGAAATTTTACAGAGACTAACTAAGAAGAAAAACAGAGATTTACCAATTTACAGATCGGAAACATCATCTCCGGTTAGGGAGAAACCCTTCCGGCAATCTGAGCTAAAATATATCACTTTTAACAGGGATTAAAACAGCTATTTCAGATTGAAAATACAGACATAAATAGCAATTCTAAACAAAAATATCTGAAATTTTAGTGGTGAACAGTAGACAGAAAAATAATAATACTCACTTTTTACAGATCATGAATTGGATCTGTGGTTTGGGATTTATGACTAACACAAGTCTGATTAGGGTTTTGGTAAACCCTAACGAGTTTTAAATTTAAAAACAGATTCTCTGAAAAGGAAAAAATACTAAACAGTGATCAAAAAATCCGAAAATTTCACAGCAGACAGATCTACGCAATATGAATCCATAGCACTTTACATATCTAAAATTGGATATAAGATGAGAGAAATATCATCACAGCAAGTTACCTTCTTGATTTTAACCACGATTTTAAAGCTTTAAAAACCCGATTTGATGTCTGATTTTTTTGACAGGGTTTCCAAGATCCAAAACCTCTGATTTTTCTACAGTAACTCAATAACTCATGCATACATCACATATAAAAAAATCAGAAATAAACAATTAGAACTTCTATCCGAAATAACATCGTTTTTGTTGTTCTAAACCTAAAATACACAGAAATTAAAAAAAAAACTTGGAAAACCATGCATTAACTAATGTAAATCAACAAAATAAACCATAAAACAGTAAATAAAATATATTTTTATGCTGTAGAACGTAAAACAAACATGAATAAACCATGAAAATAAAATAAAAACGGGGAATCAATGGCTGGAATTTGATATCACCTTTAAAACATAGATTTAACCCATTAAAAAGGGTAAATCATATATTTTATTGGTTAATAATGTAAGGAATCATATTAAAATCAATTCTAATGGATTAAAATTCCTGTAAATCATCCAAAATAGGGTTAGATCACCTTCTTGGATCGTTCTTGCTGATTCTTGATGGTTCTTGAGGTGAAACCATGGTTGATCTTCCATAAGGAGGGGTGTCCAAGCCTAAATCTAGGTTTAAAGCATTAAAAAGCATTAAATAAAATAAGAAAAGTGAAGAAGTTCATACCTTGGAGTTGCAGCAATGGAGGAAGGGCTGGAGAGGAGAGAGAAGCTCCAAGATTTGCTCCCAAGGTGGCTGGAAAAATCGTCCCCCCTATGGGGGCCTTTTATAACAATTTTTTAGGTTTTAAAAATTAGCAATTTTGAAATTTTTGGACTTCTAAAGGGGGGGCGATTTTGGGGTGGAGTTACCTAACTACCCCTAGTCTAAATTATCCTAAATAATGCCTAATTAACCCCTAGCTAATCCTAAAAAATCCCCAAATGTGATGCCACTTGGCATTTTCCACATTTGGGTTTTTAAAGTTCTTTAAAAACCTTTTAAAACACTAGTTTTAAAATCCAAAGTTCAAAATGAGTTTTTAAAATAACTTTTGACTCTTCTAAATCTCTAACACTAACCAAGACACTGACTAACCCTAGTCTAGCCATGACTTACTCGAATATGGCACCACCCCGGGTGGGCCCTACTTGAGTTTTTCAAAAAAAGATGATTTTAAAACTTGAAATTGAAGGATTTTTCAAAAGATTTTCAAAAGTAAACTTTGAAATTAAATTTTTTGAAATGGAATAGGGTTCTAACTGGGTCAGAATTCCTCTGGATATGGTTCCAACTGAGTGGGCCCATATTGATTTTTGAAAGTTTTGAAATAACTACTGAAAACAGCTTTGAAAAAGGGGTTAAAATCAATATTTGAAATTCAAGATCTCTGAAAATAGGGTCTCAAGCGGACTGGAACTCCGAGTCAGAGTCCTGAACTCTTAGGACTCTGAGATTTTAAATTTTAGAAAGCTAAATGAAAGATTTTTGAAAGATTTTATCAAGAAACGATGAAATAAGTCAGAAAACACAGTCAGGGTTAGACTCCTAACTTGACCGAACTCTAAAATAGAGTCCTGAACTAACTGGACTCTGTAAAATGACCTAAATTTTGAAAATAATCGAAAAAGACTAAAAATGAAAGTAAAACAGACTTAAAAACAGACTCTTGACTGAATTAGGACTCTGAGACAGAGTCCTGATCAGACTGAAACTTTCAAAAATTTGAGAAATTTGATGAATAGAGGAATTCAAAAGCGACACCACCTCAATGGGTCTCATCTGTGAATTGAAATCGATTAAAATGTGAATTTGGAATGAATCCAGATTATTTTTTGAGAAAATACTTCGAAATATAAAGTCCTGAGGTTGGAAAATGACAGAGTATTGAATAAAAACCCACGTTTTGAAATTGATTTTGAAATAAAGCTTTAAAATTCAAATCTGGATTGAATGTTTTGAAATAGGAGTGCTGGATCTCGAAAAATGAGATGCAATGTCATACAATGCTATGCAGAATACGTGCAATGACATGCAATGATCTGTAATGACTTATGAAATGGACAAACACTGGATGAAGGTAAAAATTTGGGGTGTTTACAAACCTGCTCTGACGATCTGCTTGACAAGGGTTTGGTAGTCGATGTGGCCACCACAAATGCCTTCGTGTGCTTCTTGTACGACTTCTTTGGCTTCGTCTTCGTCTAAGCATCTGGAATACTCTGAACTGAATCCACGACGATAGAGGAAATTGGCTAGAATGAAATATCAAGTAGACATATGCTGGATTGCTCGCTGCTCTTTCTTCGAGAGTTCTGGAGGAAATTCGCCGGTTTCTATGAAAGTTTTGATATTGTAATACCAAGGTTTCTTCCTTTGTTCAACCTGGTTTACTTGTTCTACTGGAAGGAAGGCAGGTTGGTCAAGTCTGCCAATTTCGAAATTGTGACAAGATTCCCCATTCTTGAATGCCATGATGGAGCCTAAACTGGCTAGGCTATCAGCCACTTGATTAAAATCTCTTTTGATATGAAAGAGCTGAAATTCTTCAAATTTGCTAACAAGAGCTGAAATGATTTTCTGATAAAGAAATAGCTTTTGATCTTTCACTTGCCATTCGGCTCGGACTTGATTGACAATGAGTAATGAGTCGTCGTAAGTGTGCATTCTCTTGACATTGAAGTCTAGTAGAATCTTCAGACCTTGAATCAGGGCTTCATACTCAGCCATATTGTGGGTGCATTGAAAATCTAACTTGAGAGAAAATGGAATCATCTCCTTCTCAAGAGTGATTAATAAGATCCCAATGCTTATTCCGGCCATATTCTTGGAACCGTCGAAAAATAAATTCCAGACCGGAGATTGCTGGATATTGCAAATTTGCTTGTTTGGGAAATCATCTTCGGCTTTCACCTCCTCTGCCAAGGGAAAATCTGCCAATTGATCTGCAATTGCTTGGCCTTTAATTGATTGTTGTGAGACATATTCTAAGTCATACTGCATCAGTAAGACTTGTCATTTGGCGACTCGTCCGCTGAGGAAAGGTTGCTCCAAAATGTATTTGAGAGGATTGAGTTTGGACAAGATTTTGACTTCAGATGCCAGCAGGTAGTGCCTTAGCTTCTGACACATCCATACCAGAGCTAGGCAGGTCTTCTCTATTTGAGAGTATTTCTTTTCATAGTCTATGAAAGTCTTACTCACATAATAAATGGCGTGTTCTATCAAGCTGCCTTCTTTGTATTGCGCCAAGAATCCGCTGCATGCGACTTGATTGATTGAGATGTATAACAAAAGAGGTTTCCCTAATTCTGGTGGCTTTAAGATAGGAGGATTAAAAAGATACTTCTTGATACGGTCGAACGATTATTGACATTCTGGTCCCCATTCGAACTTCACTCCTTTTCTGAGTAAGTGGTTGAAAGGTTCACATCTTATTGCCAAGTTGGAAATAAATCACCGGATTGATTGCATACGTCCCTGAAGGCTACGCAATTCTTTGAGATTTGTCGGCGGTGGCATATCAATGATAGCCTTTGCTTTGGCTGAGTCAACTTCAATTCCCTTTTTGCTGACCAGAAAACCCAACAATTTGCCTGATTTGACTCCAAAAACACACTTTTGGGGGTTAAGCCTTAACTTATAAAGGATAAGTCGCTTGAAGACTTGGTCAAGGGCTTCGAGGTGATCTTCTTCCTCTTTTGATTTCACGAGGATATCATCAACATACGCATCCATGATTTTACGCATTCGATCGTGAAAGATAACAGCCATTGCGCGTTGATAGGTTGCTCCAGCATTCTTGAGCCCAAAAGGCATAACTGTATAGCAGAAAGTGCCCCAAGGCGTAGTGAAGAAAGTTTTTGATTGATCACAGGCGGCCAACTTAATCTGATTGTAGCCAGAATATCCATCCATAAAGGAGAACATGACATGTCCTGCCGTGCTGTCAACAAGAAGATCGATGCTTGGGAGTAGATAATCATCTTTCAGAGTAGCTTTATTGAGGTCTCTGAAGTCTATGCAAATTCTCACTTTGCCACTTTTCTTTGGAACAACGACAATATTGGCTAACCAATCTGGGTAGTCAATAGTTTGAATGAATCCTGCTTTGAGCAAGTCTTTCAGTCCTTCCTTGACTTGTTGTTCTATTCTGGGATCCATTTTTCTCAGCTTCTGCTTAACTGACTTAGCATCTGGCTTTAAGACGAGGTGGTGTTCGACTAATTTGGGTCTAAACCCGGCATGTCTTCATATGTCCATGCGAACACTTCTTCATGTTGCTTGAGAAAATTAGTAAGCCTTTCCTTTTCTTCTGGACTTAGACTGATACCGATCTTTAGAAATTTGGGATTGTCCTCTGAACCGATATTGACATCTTTAGTCGGATCTTGTATTAGAGCAGATGGTTCATCTTGCTTCTGAACTGAGGTGAACTCTGGTAATTCCTGAAGAGACTTATCAAATTCTGCATAGTCATCTGACTGTTTTCCAACCTTGCCATCTTTTGTGCTCGCTTTGACTCGGTAAATTACTATCAACTTCTGGGAAGCCTTTGGATAGAGAACGAGCTTCTTGATTGCTCGAGAAGTCATTTTGAAATTTTGGATAAGAAATTTGGTTCAGGTAAAATTGACCATCATAAGACAAACAATCATTTGAAAAGAATCATGCATAAAATGACATTGAAATTATAAAATGAAAAGATAGAGGGAAAAGAGACAGATGGCATCCAGATAGACAAAGAAACTTAAAATTTTATTGATTTTGAATTGATCAAGGACATTGATAAAATGAGACATTTATTGAAAAGAATAGAAAGAAAATAATAAATGGTTCTCAATGTGCCTCTTTGACAAAACAGTCTTCTTTGGTGAGCTTCTGCTAGAAAACCCTAGTCCTGCTCTGTGGGGACGATGCTTTTGGATCATTGGCTCGACACGACCATCTTCATTTTTGCCCAGTCCTTTGAATGGTTGATAACCATGCTTCAGGAGTAGATCAAATCCCTTTCTTGCTTTCATGAATTGTGGGAACAACGAATGATCTTTGATGGCACTGTAGTTGATCCGGCCTCCAATCTTGAAGAATTCAGGACCTCTCCATCGGGTCATGGCCACAGTGTGCAGGGATAGTTCTGAGGATGTCTGGAGTATTTCCCAACTTTCTCCGAGATTGTTTTCTTCACTTTCCCTGATGCTGGGGATATCTGCAGTGAATGATGGTCGAGGGATCATGGGCTGCGGGAGCCTTTCTTTTGGGTTCTCTCCCAATACTGTTGTAATCATTCCACCTTTTGACCATTTTACGCATTGATGCAGGGTGGAAGGCATTGCATTAGCATTATGAATCCACGTTCTTCCGAGCAATAGGTTGTAGGTGGGTGGTACATTGACCACATGAAAAAGCACTGAATGTACCGAATAGTTAATGAACACCTCCAGGAATATCTTGCCTTTAGCTGTTTGACCATGGTTGTCAAACCCATATATAGTGATAGGATCTGAAATATATTCTTCTTCCTTGATGCCTAATGCCTTTGCAGTCATTTCAGGACATATGTTGAGGCTACTACCTCCATCAACTAGCAAATGTGGTACTGTCATCCCTCTTACTCGAACGACGATGTACAAAGCATTATTATGAAAGGAATGAGGCTTTGGAAGGTCCTCATCTGAGAAGGTGATCGACACATTTGTCATGGCTGAATTCACAATTTGAGCCATGTCTTCAGATGTGGTATTGGGCTTGACTTTAATTTTTCTAAGCAAATCATCCAGTACTTGTTGGTGCTTGCAAGAATTCTTGGCTAAGCCCAAGATGGAAACATTGGACAGAGCAGTCAGTGGCTTTTGACCTTCCTTTTGCGGTATGGGCTTGATAAACTGATTAAGGAAATCATGAATTCCTTTTAACTTAGAGGATGATCTTGCGGGTTCTTTAGACACCTTCATCCTGCCAAATGCTGAGATTATGTCCATCTTCTTAAAAGTTGGAGCTGCTTGTCGTAGCACTGACACCTGATGCTGAACTTGGAGATCTTGTACGGAACATGGTTTAATGTGCTGATGAGGTAGGAAGGGTTGTTCAGATATCATTGTTGTGGTGTGTGAAGGAAAGGGCTGATTTAGAATGTCCATTTTTTCTTCTTCTTCTCCTTCCACCAATAGATTCTTGTCAATAAAGTCCTGTACAATGTTCTTGAGAACGAAACAGTTCTCGGTGTTGTGTCCCACTGTACTATGGAACTTGCAAAATAGATCTTTCCATTTCCCCATAGGCACAGAGGAATCGGCCAGTCTAGGCAACTTGACCATTTTCGACAACATATAATCGAGCACATCTTCGAGTGATTGGTCTAAAGGAGTGAATTTTTGGTCATAGCTCCATCCTTCATGTTTAGTTTTCTTGCACAGTTTCGGCCCTTGATCCTGCTGAGGAGGCTTACTATAATAAGAAACAGGCTTTCCTTTCTGATCCCCTTTGTTGTTGGAATTGTTTGCGCTGTAGCAGTAATCTTTCTTCTGCCCTTTATACTGATTTCGGCTATTGTTGTTGTTGGCAGAATAGGTGAAGTGAGTTTTCTTCTTTTGTTCACCTTGAGGGTTATGTTTGAGAAATATGAAGCCTTCGTAGACTCCATTCTCCACACTCAGCTCGAGCCATTCAGCTCGTTCAGTCAGCTCGATGAAGGTTCGGGATGGTGCAGTAGAGATTAATCCTCTTAATGGTTGCGAGAAGTTGTTGAGGATCAATGATAGGGCATGTCTTTCTGATATAGGATCCCTCATTTTATTGCAGGCTGACCTCCATCTGTGAATGAAATCTCGTGCTTTTTCGTTCTCATTCTGCCTTAGATTGCAGAGATGACTTAGTGTCGGGAGCGACTCTGTATTGAACAAGAAGCATTTAATAAACAAGTTCACCACTTTATCGAACTCCTTGAGCTCCATGGGGTTGATATGCTCAGCATACCATTTGGCTGCAACTCCTTCTAAGCTGCGGGGGAAACATAGAAACAGTGCTCTGTTATCCCTCTTGAACCTTGAGCACTCAGCAAAGAATGTGGCGAGATGAGCTTTTGGATTGCCAGAACCATCGAACTTGATGAATTTACGAGGAAGGTTTTCGAGATCTTCAGCCATCATAAAAGTCCTCACTAGTGAAGACTTTCTTGCCCTTGTTGCGGGCTTGCAAATCTTTAACCACTCTGACCATTTCCATGAATTGTGTTTGCAGGGGCGCTTTTGTGACCTGACTCTTTGATTTGCAGCTCTTCCTTTGTTCTGAGCCATGTTTCTGAAATGCCGAAGGCACCTCATATTCTTCATCAGTGTTTTCATTTGAGTCTGATTCATCTGAAATTTCCTCTGGTTGAACCTGCTTCTTGGAAGCCTTTTTATCCTTATGACCATGGAACTTCTCTCTAAATGGATTCTTTTCTGAACTGGTCTTGGGCTGCTTGTTCATCATTTTGTTCATTATCTTTCGGAACATGGCATACATTTGCGGGTCTATGCCATCATCCTCTTGTTGTTGATCTTGACTCCTGTCGGATCGCGGGGAGCCCATCTCTTCTTCTAAAGCTGACGAGTATTGAGATGTCGTTGTTCTTTTGCCTGATCTTGTCCAAACCATCAAATGTTGTGGATGCTCTCTGATAGCAATCGGGCATTGACGTATTGTTGCCTCTGGGAAAATAGCCGAACACACCGCTTCGGTTGGTAGTAAGTGCAGAAGAATGGTCCTAGCAATTTGAACCGCTTGCCATAAGCGTACATATATCTGGGAGGAGATAATTGTTGATCAAAGTAGTCCCAGACAATGTCATCTTCTTGAATGTTGTCAATCATAGACCGGTACTATGCCACTGGAAGAAGTTCTTGGCCATTATATCTAAAAGAGCTCGCTCGGGCTGGAACATGTTGGAAGAACCAGGATTGAAGTGCGTAGATGCATCCTTCGAAGAGAATAGACTCTCCAAGTGAGAAACGAGTCAATCCCCGATATAGGAAAGAAAGAGCTACCATGGCTAAGGAAAGACGATTGGTTTGTCGACTTCCCCATCTTCTCATGAGCTGGATTATTCTGATGTCCATGTAGTTTTGTCCGTCTGGGAAGAGGGCTAATCCTACAGTGCATAAAACTATTGCATTCTGGATCTTTTCTCTAGCTATTCTTGATAGTGAGATGACTTTGACGAAGGTTCCATATTGACGGTATAATTCAAGCAGGTTGACATATTCATTAACGTCCAACTGAATCAGGGGCCAAGATCAACGGCCTGTCATGCGAGCTAAGGAGTCTCGAGGGTCTAAACCCTTGACATTGATCATGAATTGATGCTCTAACGGATCTCCTGGTTGATCGGTTGGTTCTGGTAATCCCATAATTTTTGAAAATTCATCCATCAAAATGGTCATTTCTCCCCATGGGAACCAGAAGGTGCATGTCTGTGGATTTCATCACTCTGCCATTGCATGGATCAGGTTGCCATTGATGGTCTGCTTTCCAACTGCTGACGCCAATTCTAATCCGCACTCGCTTAAATGGTCCAGGAACATTCGAGAAAAGCTTTTGAGCCATGAATAATACCACCGGGGAATGAAAGTTTCGGTGCTAAGGGCTTAATGTTCGGGGCAACCTTGTCACACCTCGTAGGAGATGTGACCTTCAGGAAAGACAAGATCGACTTGACTGGATGCCATCAGACTGAAAACAGAGAAAGACTCAGAATTAGACTGAGGAAAATTATGGGAATTTTGAAAATTTGTAGGCAGGATATAAAATTGTAACGCCCCAGATTTCCAAAACAAAGCTAAGTTAAAATTTTCATGAATTTCTTTTTTTTTTTTTGCAGCGGAACTTAGAAAAGCTTTTAGCAGCGGAATCAGACGATAATGAGTCGTCGGTTTTAGAAAACTCCGAGCACGTTGCAGGTATTTGGCCAAGCAACTCATTGACCACCAAAGTGTTCCATTTTATCGAAAGCACATGTTTATTACAACACTACTGCTTAGAAAAGCAGTGAAGGTTCAATAAAAAGGAAGCAGTACAACTCTGTCTATAGCAACCCTGGAACTCGATGCCGCCTTGCTCCGCATATCGCCACGCAGGTTCAACACCTGAAATCCCCATTAAACGGGGTCAGAACCACTGATGGTCTGGTAAGTAGGCAAACACCTATCTATTCAACTCAAGTAAATGCATAGACCACTCAGGGTCGCAGTTCGTAATACGACGCTAAAGCCTCCATGACTTAGCGTATATCGCAAAAGCCTCATCAGGGCTATGAACATCCACGCAAGTCTTCATGACTTCGCATAAGCCTCTTCAGGGCTGTGAGTTAGAATAATCGCTTAAGTCTCTACGACTTAGCCTTGACTTCCTCAGAGTCACGAATGGATGTCTAGCTCAAGTCTTTATGCTTGGCACATCCGTATCCTACGAATCTAAGGATAGCTCTCCGAGCTTCACTTAGTCGTACGGATATCAATGGGGTTCTTTCCCAATCGGTACAGTAATATACCGACCATGACACCTTCACAAAGGTTATGCAGGACTGACTCAACAACGTCATCCACTCATACATTCAAAGTAGCGTTGTACCTAAGCTAATGCTTTGTTTCGATAATTGCACCTCCCCCTGGGCTTAGGGGACTCATATCTGGGCGACAACGCGATGATCTGGGGGTTGATTATTCTATGTATTTTAGATACCCCAGAGGCCTGTTGACCCCATCCCCCTAGTAGGACGGTACAACATACCGGAAGAGATCCTTACTAGGTATCCGAATGCATTCTGCTACTGCAGTAGTTGGGTTCAATCCTTAGATATTTAAGGATAACCACGACCTCCATACCTCTGAGTGACGAAGGCCATCAATGAACTCTATCAGGTTCGGGTAAAATATATGTCACTCAAGGTTGCACCATCACCGTCTTCCTCGGTGAGAAATTCTGAAAGGGGTCTGCCGGTCTTACAATTACTTGACGAACATTGCATGCCTATAGGGTAGCCTTTGAGAAGTATGTACCTGACCCCAATCAACCACACGGTTTTCACCGTGGAACAAAGGTTTTATTTATATGCATGCTTAACTCTGCTCTCGGCACTTCGGGCTTGACGAGCACTTCACCTCTTTCGGTGGAAACAACACACTCCGGCTCAGCGGCCCTTACGAGTCTGGTTGTCTGATAATTTTCAATGAGCAAGCACATGACTCGATCTCTACGGATCGGCTACTCGGCGTATTTTTACGCAACGAGCTCAGGACCTCGTCAAGGTGCTACCACTACTTTGGTGCAGCGGCTCTTATAAGTATGGTGCCCTTGCAGGTGCCAGGGAGAAGAGTCATTCTGACATCGTTCCCACAAAGGACATCATTGTGCCACTTAACTGGTTCTGGAAGCTCTTCTGCCAACCATTCTGTCAACACCTTCTCTGCTCTACCGGCAGTGGTGCGACGAATCTTTCTACATCGTAGAAGGCGTTCCATAAACTGGGTAGCACTTCTGCTACGTTCTTTCTGAGCCATTCCTAGCTCCTTCAGGAATTTCAGCAGCACTTCCTCTCTTTAACGGAGAAAGCGTGCGTTTTCTTTTATCTATTTCAGCGGCATCTCCCCTCTTTGGTGGGAAATCGCTACGCTTAACTCGAGAAATGAATGTGCACCGTTGTGCGTACTTTGCATCCATCAAGGTTGCAGAAACCTTGGGCCATAGCCAGACCATACGTAATTGATTTAGTCTTTACGTAAAGAGCATTTTGCCAAAAAGGCGAAGCCTTTCCAATAGGGGCTTCATTCGTCAAGCAGAATCTTGTACGAGGAGCGGTAAGGGAATCGCATGGGCGATTTTGGAGTTGATCTCCATTTGAACGCTCACTTACGCGCCATATATATAATATAAGCAGAAGCCTGTGCTTTATACAGCGGCGGCGTAATGGAAATGCATATACTATTGTTCAGGGTGTGTAACTGAACAAAATATTCTACATATATAACAAAACAGGAGCCTTGGCATCGTTCGACGCGACGGCGTAAGTAAATACATTGCAGAAAGCAGGAGCCTTGGCATCGTTCGACGCGACGGCGTAAGTAAATGCATAATCGGAAGTACAGAAAGCAGGGAGCCTTGGCATCATACGACGCGACGGCAAAGGTAAATTACATAGCCTGTGCGATATAAGACGCGTCGGCAGAATCAACAGATATACACCTAGATCTGTATCCAACGATAGTTACGAGGCGAGCGAGTGAACACCGAAGTGTCCTAGAGGGCTCAACCAAGAACTAGGGTGAGATACTCTTTTGAAGAACGCATATACTGCGTATTCGAACATATATATCCGATGATAGTTACGAGCCGAGCGCGTGAACACCGAAGCGTCCTAGAGGGCTCAACCAAGAACTAAAGCAAGATACTATTTCAGAAAGTATATGCTATATACAAACAATCAAATACTTGAGAGAGATGGTTTAATGAAGCGAACTTACTTCAAATCGTGGAAGAAACGGCTCCGGGTTGCTTCTTCGGCTTCGAGTCTTCCTTCAAGAAGTCAGACTAAGTCAGATGAAGCTGACTTAGTTGAGAAAAAGGTATAGTAGGTCAAGCTACTCAACCTAAGTGGTTTGAACCAAACAGGGCTCGGTCCAAGTCAACTGGGTTCAGCAGGTTCGAACTCAGCTCAAGTAGGCTAAGTCTGGGTTCAGAAATCCAAACCAAAAGCTGGACCAAAAAGGACTTTGACTTTGACTTCCAACCCAACTAGGTTCAAGTCAAGTCAACTGGGT
This sequence comes from Nuphar pumila, assembly GCF_984573655.1. NCBI lineage: Eukaryota > Viridiplantae > Streptophyta > Magnoliopsida > Nymphaeales > Nymphaeaceae > Nuphar > Nuphar pumila. Next base: position 60,317,141 of record NC_143254.1, read on the forward strand.
TTGAGCTAGGTCAGGTGGGTTCAGACCTAGGTCAGGTGGGTTAGGACCAGGTCAGGCAGGCTCAGGATAAGTTAGGCAGGCTCAGACCAGGTCAAGTGGGCTAGGCTAGGTAGGGGAGGTTTGGAAAAGGAGGAGAGAGAGAAGGCAAAGGGAGGGGGTGGCGATTTTTTCTAAAGGAGGGCCTCCTCTATTTATAGGGGAGGTTGCTTAGTGGCTAAGCAACCTCATTTACCCTTTTGCCCTTGGGCTTTCTGAGAATCCCTTCCATGGAAGGTGCTGGAAGGAGCTGGAAGGTCCTGGAAGATGCTGGAAGGTGCTAGAATATTTTAGAATATTCTAGAATATTTTCTGAGAAATATTTCTGTGGGTCCCACCAACATTTCCGTGGGTCCCGCAAGAATTTCGGGTTTTCGGTGATTTTTTTTCCGAAAAATTCTTAGTAGGCCATTATCTTCGTATTGATGTAACTAAGAAAGTTGGCTCGCAGGAATCTCTTGATTTCGAGCAGGGAGGAAGTTATGACCTCCAGAGCGTTTGAGCATATATTCGTGAAGATACGAATATCCTAAGTATATCTGGGTCGCAGGAATCAGTTCCATTTGCTTTACGGTAAAAACGCTATTTTTCACTGGAAAAATGCCTCAGGAATTTATTCAGAGTTATCTGAAAAATTGCGGGTCTTACATCATTACCCCCTTAAAGGAATTTCGTCCGCGAAATTCAGTTAAGAGTACTAAGTTCGTAACTCGGGATATTTCTCCCATATGTTAGTTCATAATGTCATTCACTTAGTTCAACATCGTATTTATTTCAATCATAACCTCTTATCATGATTCATGATCGATGAGGTATGCTTTTCATATCTGAGTTTAAATTATGCTACAACCACGTCAGTTCTGTTGAATCAATGTTCTTCCAACCGGCTATCAACATAGCCATCTCGTGTAACTATTTCATACACAGATCCTTCTTACTAGGATTTAACCATTTTGGAACAAGTCCCCTGTCAGACTACCTGGTATTGGAAACGTACCTCCTCACAGGTTCGCCTTCGTCAGACTTACCTGATATTGGATCAGTACACCCTCACAGAATCATACTAGCCAAGCTACTGGTTTTGGAACATATACACTCGCACGGAGCTGTATACCCTCACAGGCTCACTCTGGCTAGACGATCTGATCTTGAATATGTAAAACCTCATAGGACTCTCTTCTTGAGAACAATTCCTCTATGGTTTATTTTATTAAGTAACTTTTAACGTTCTAATTACGCAAACTTAATTTCTCAATCATGTGGTCTATAGCCATAAATTTTGGGCATAAGCACTTAAGATTTAATTTTAACAAATCCAATATTACTTTATAGAGCAAGGATACATATCGATCCAGATGACCGTATACAAGGTCATAAGCCACTTGTCTCAAGCATTCATTGGATCTTGTCTTTCAATCGCTTTTTACCCATTACAACTCTATCTATCAAGGTATCCAGATTCCTTGATATGATCATCATTCATAAGTTGTTCGGCTGTCACCGCATACACACGACCTGCAACAGGTTTCTGCTCTATCCTGGGTAGTGGCAGTCGTTGTTGTTGTGTTTGTTGAGAGGGTCCTCCAGATCCCATATTTCTTCGTTGAAGATCTAAGGCCTTCTTGCGGCATTCTCTTACACGATGCCCAGGTTTGCCGCAATACAGGCAACCTCCCGTATCGCGAGGATAAACCCCTCCGGGATGATCAGAGTTACACCTCGGGCATCGAAAATTAGACGGTTGGTAGGGCTGATTGGCTTTTACCATCTGCAATGGCCGCTCGGCCGGTGGAGTGAAATTCTTTTCCTGAAAATCTCTTTTATACAAAGGTGGTTGCGATTCTTGGCCACCTGGGAACGTCCTCTTGTTGTTCCCATTATTTGCTATCGGTCCCTTTACTACGACCCCTTTGCATCGCTCCCAGTCTGCGCTAATCTTCGAAGCTGCTGCCACAGCAGCTTGAAATGTTTGGGGCATGCTAGTTATAACTCGAGATCGTAGCCCTTCCCGAAATCCATTGATATATTTATCGGCCCTCTCTTGGTCAGTATCGAATAACCGAGAGCAGTACCGCTCAAGGTTCTGAAACTTGGTAGTATAGTCGATAAGACTCATACCACCCTGCTCCAATTCGAAAAACTCCATCTTCTTCTTATTTCTGGAGTGTATCGGGAAGTAGTTATCCAAAAATTCCCTCCGAAAATTATTCCAACGGATGACTTCGTGATGTGAGAACTGGATAATCCTAGTGGTATCCCACCACTTTCGTGCATTATCCATCAGCCTATATGTGCCGAAGTTAGTCTTTCTATCCTCTGGTACTCCCAATATCAGGAATGCCCGATCTGTTTCCTCGATCCAGCTTTCTGCGAGCTCTGGATCGGCCCTACCAACGAAAACAGGTGGGTCGAGTTTGAGGAACTTTTCATATGTTATTCCTTCAAGGTTCTCAATGTGAGGTGAGGCTGGTGCTTGCCTTGATTCACGAATGGCAGACACAAGCCTGTTGAGTGTCTCCAGCAGGAAGCCCTATGTATGAGACTCCTCGCTCGGCATGGTTCTCCTCGTCCTAGGAGTCATTTATCTATTCACGCAAATATACCCAAATCAGAAAAAGTGTAAGATTTATACTTACAGTGCGATACCGCAAACATGACGGATCTTGAACCAGGTTTCTCAGACACATGCTCTGATACCAATTCTGTAATGCCCCGGATTTCCAAAACAAAGCTAAGTTAAAATTTTCATGAATTTTTTTTTCTTTGCAGCGGAACTTAGAAAAGCTTTTAGCAGCGGAATCAGACGATAATGAGTCGTCGGTTTTAGAAAACTCCGAGCACGTTGCAGGTATGTGGCCAAGCAACTCATTGACCACCAAAGTGTTCCATTTTATCGAAAGCACATGTTTATTACAACACTACTGCTTAGAAAAGCAGTGAAGGTTCAATAAAAAGGAAGCAGTACAACTCTGTCTAGAGAAACCCTGGAACTCGATGCCGCCTTGCTCCGCATATCGCCACGCAGGTTCAACACCTGAAATCCCCATTAAACGGGGTCAGAACCACTGATGGTTTGGTAAGTAGGCAAACACCTATCTATTTAACTCAAGTAAATGCATAGACCACTCAGGGTCGCAGTTCGTAATACGACGCTCAAGCCTCCATGACTTAGCGTGTATCGCAAAAGCCTCATCAGGGCTATGAACATCCACGCAAGTCTTCATGACTTCGCATAAGCCTCTTTAGGGCTGTGAGTTAGAATAACCGCTTAAGTCTCTACGACTTAGCCTTGACTTCCTCAGAGTCACGAATGGATGTCTAGCTCAAGTCTTTATGCTTGGCACATCCGTATCCTACGAATCTAAGGATAGCTCTCCGAGCTTCACTTAGTCGTACGGATATCAATGGGGTTCTTTCACAATCGGTACAGTAGTATACCGACCATGACACCTTCACAAAGGTTATGCAGGACTGACTCAACAACGTCATCCACTCATACATTCAAAGTAGCGCTGTACCTAAGCTAATGCTTTGTTTCGATAATTGCACCTCCCCCTGGGCTTAGGGGACTCATATCTGGGCGACAACGCGACGATCTGGGGGTTGATTATTCTATGTATTTTAGATACCCCAGAGGCCTGTTGACTCCATCCCCCTAGTAGGACGGTACAACATACCGGAAGAGATCCTTACTAGGTATTGTTTTCATCGCGAAATTTTCCCCACGTCTTCCCTTCCTTGCGGAAGAGAGAGGGAAATGCTTTCGCGATTCAAACTTGACCGGATTTTGGAAATTGTTTTGAAATACTCGCCTCTGTTTTGAAAATTGCGGGAAAATCCATGGGATGGGGCTCGACCTGTCGGTACGAGGTTCGATCGTTCCTGCCGCCTTTAACAGGGGTAATCAAACCAAAGACCAAAATTATGCTTGATTTAGTGAAATTACCGAAAGTGTGTTCTATCCTAAATGCACAAAGAATTCAGGCATGTGCTATGAGAATTTTGGAAAATGTAAATTGGAAAATATGATGTATGCTTAAAAAACATTTGGATTTGAAAAACATTTCTTAGAAAAAAGATGGAAATCAATCTCTCAGGAAACTCAGACAAAGAAGGTTTGAAAATCTCGGGAAAGTTTATAAAGACTTAGAAAATCTTGAAGAGATGAGAATTTCAAGAAAATCTTGAGAAAGTTGAGAATCTCGGGAAAATCTTGAGAAAGTTTATAAAGACTTAGAAAATGAGAATCTCAGGATAATTTTGAGAAAGCTTAGAAAGACTTGGAAAATATGAAGAAATGAGAATCTCAGGAAAATGGAAAGAATTCTTGAGAAAAGATGAATATTTGAAAAGGAAAGCACTTATTGAGAAAATGCAGACTTTAAGAATTTTCTTAAGAAAATGTTAAGAAATTTATAGGAAAAATTCATTGGAGAAAGGAAATTTAGAACTTAGGAAATTGAATTCCTGAGAATCTTGTCTTTTGAAATATCTGAAAATCAACTTGGATTTTTGAGAAAAATGAGAAATTCCTTTTGAAAATAACCTTAAGAAAATAACATTCATAGGAAAATCATAGGAAAAACTTTGATTTTGGAAAATCCAACTTCAAATATCATCATAGTTTCTTGAGAAAATCGATTCCATGAAGTGAAAATCTTTTGAGAAAATCATGAGAAAACAAATGATGCAGATGATATGAATGAATGAATGCACTTTTAAAAAGATTTCTGAAAATTTTATTGGAAAATGTGGATTAAGCCAAAGTAAATCCTTCATATATTCTGACTGTGGCCATGAATATATTCAGGTTTTATTTGAGTTAATTCACAATATTTTGAACACATTGGAAATATGAGGTGCATTGTCAAGATAGCCTAAGAGTGTAGGCTCAGTGTGACTGGTAGAAAGATGATGGATCTGGGTCTCGTCCATATTCCGACTAGGGCCGTAAATATGGACTCCACCGAGTTCATCAACTCTCTAAGAGTTGGTGCACATGACATTCGTGTTCATCCACGGTGAATTTAGAAAATTGAGATATATGCATCATATAATCAGGATATTACTGAAATCAAACTATATGAGATGCGGCTTAATCTAAGCAATAAAAGTAAATCTTATTCCAAGGTTTACATTGGATTGTTACATTGCTAACATAAAGTAAAAAAAAAAAAAAATTGAAATAGAGCCAAGGAATCAGCATCTTCTAGATTTTCCTGCAAAATGAGAATTAGTACAAGATAACCAAGGAAATGGGTATATATATACTATATATACAACAAAGATATACAAGTAAATGTAGAAATACTTGAATTTATGATGAATGATATATGATAATGAAGATATATTTACAAAGAGTAAGAGAAAAGGAAAATATATGTAATGACAAGTACACATGAAGGAATGTATATATATATGTATCTAAGTATGTATACATGTATATATATATATAGACATATATATATATATATATATATGTATGCATACATATAGGTAGATATACAATAAATATACATATACATAGATATATATATATTTATAATGAGAAAATATATATGCTAATGGAAATTACATATAATGGGTAAAACCAGAAATTACAGGTATATACAGTTTCTGTAGGCAATTTTACACAGCCATAATTTCCAAACTATATCATATTTTTCGATAAAATTGGGTATAGAGCTTCTCTATATATCAATAATGAAACGTGCAAAAGATGGTCAAGAGATCTTGAACGGATATTAAAATATTCATCCATGGACGTGGCCAAATATCAAGACTGCGCTCCTGCAGAAAATTTAGTAGCTAAATGCATGATATCCAAAACGTGTATAACACATGATGCAAAGGTATTGTGGAATGATTTCAAAGGTGCAGGGGATGATTACAAGATGACTAACTACTAAATTTAAGTGAAAGAAGACAAAATATACCTAACTACTTATACTTACCTAAAGAAAATATGTTAGGCCCAATTGTCATTCTCTCATACTTCTTATATTCTCAAGTTATCCTTATAATCACAATCCTGCACTGATTTCAATACTCATACCCTATGTATGGCTATAATTACAGTCTACCCAAGGGACTAATGTTGTCTTTTAGATATGTTGGGGATGCCTTGTCCAAAGAAATTATCGAGACATCCGGATCCCTTGAATGAAGGCAACTAAATACAAACATCTTTATAGCTACTCCAAACAGGAATTGTGGATGTTTCTTTATTGAGCATTCCGAATTCAAGGGAAGCATGTGACATCAAATAGACAAAGGGAACAACAAATCAAATAGGCAATGGAATGAGACAATATGAAGATGCAAGTGTAAGGAAATTATAGGTGCATTATCAAATCAAAACAGAACACAGCCAGTTTAGAGATCCTACAGGAATAGTGAACAACAAATTTACATCATATACCCTGACAGAATAAGCACCACAGTGTATAAAATGGATGAACTAATCTGGACTTTATCTTGTTCGGTCCAATGATACTTCTGACATTGAATATTCTACATAGCATAACATAAAGAGGGCGACATATGAATACCAACTTGTTAAGCCATGCTTTTGCCCTGAGTTCCTCTATGAGATAATACCTTTCAGAACTGAGAGCCAAACGGATGTTGTCCAGCCAAATCGATTGTTCATGCTCTCTTATGAAACAATTTTCAACGTTGTTACTTGGAAAGAAAAAAAAAAAAAAACTGAAGGTATTTTCCCCACAGAATTACAAATAACTAAGTTGCAATTTCTTTCCATTTCATCGTCTGAATTTCTTAATAAGAATTAAGCCATAAATGCCATATCTCTGATCATAGCTATTGTGGGCAAATCTGAACAGACATGAGTCTATTCATGCTGCTATAATCTCAAAGAAACAACCTCCATATAAGAGATGTGAGATATAAAAATATAAGAGGCCGTAATCAAATGAAGCATCAGAACTTAAACAGACCCTCCTTACACTCATCAGCCTCAGATCTATGCTAACATTCAGAAATGCACAATGAATCATAAAATGCTCAGCTCTTTGTCATTTTGAGACATACAAACAAAATTTTCTAAAAAAAAAAAAATGTAAAACCATGAAACAGAAGGCTATATGAAAAAAAAAATTGCTGACGCAGGGGAATATAAGAAATAATATACGAAGTTTAAATGTAGTGCTCTGGTTAAGAGCACCCTTTTTCTGTAGGATGAGCCTTATCGGCTATCACAGTGTCTTTCAATCTACAGATGTCTTCAGCAAAGGAAAAGAAAAAGATATCACCTGACATGGAAAAGAGGTTTGTAACCAGATTTTAAGCTAGAAAAACCATAAGAAAAAAAAAATGGTCATAAGTAACACCTAAAACTTCAAATATCACATTTTGCAACGGACTGAAGGTAGTAATTTCTGATAAAACGACCCTTTTCAATGATAAAGTACAGGTGTATGAGAGTATGAATCAGATGAACATAAGAACATTATGACTTGAAGTAAAATTATTTGGAATTGTTCATAATGCTGGATCAAATCATATGAAAACTTTAGGGAAAGCACAAAAAAAAAAATGATGAAAAAATGCAGTCATCTGCTGAAAGTTAGGACTGAGTTGAGAACATCATTGAACGATATCCTCAACTCTTGCTACCTTAGACAACCAGAATGCAAAATACGTCAATTGCTGAAACAAATTTGCAGGAAAACGTGACATAAATAAGATTTCTACTTTACATAAAACGGGTGTATAAAGTCTTTACCTTGGATTTAGCCGAGTCCACATGGTCCTTTCCTGTTGAAGGTTCTGCAGAGGATCAATTATCTCGACTAAAGCTTCTGAAGGCCAGCTGATGGGCTGGATTGAAAATAGGGAAAACAGCGGTGGCTCTCCTGCGGCTGGGCTGGAGTGGCTGAAGAGGGATCTGGATAGCAAGTGGCTGGGGCTGAAATGGGTTGGCTGGGCTGTGGCTGAAGATCTGCAACTGTTGGTGATGGTGGAAGATCCTCCGGCTAGGGCTGAAGAAGGTGAAAAACGACCCCTTTTCCAACTTGAGAGCCCCCTACAAAGACCCAAAACGTCTCCAATTCTTCTCGGTTCCTCCTCCCTTGCCAAAAACCTTCTAAAACAATTTTCCTCCCCCCTTCTTAAAGAATTTTGAATCCCCCCTCCAAAAAGAAAACGCAGCCCCTTTCATTTATGAGGTTCCGTTACCTCATCTTAAAAAAAATTTTGAAATGGCCGTTTCAAGAGAGGCGCATTCCTTTTCTTTTTCAAATTTTGGTTTTTAATTCCCTAAGTTTTAGACAAAATCAAATCTATTGCTTTAGGAAAATTCGGTTGTGCCATTTAAGGCTGCCTCTTTCTAAAAAAAAAATTTATTTAAACAAATAAAAAGAAAAAAAAAAAATGAGAGGCTTTTATGGAAATGCCACCTCAACTCACTTTTAAAATCCTTTTGAAAATAAAGTTTTGTTTTGTTTTTGAAAGTCTTTTATTTTCAATTGGGGTGCCGCATGTGTGTGGGTCTACTAACTAAAGAAAAATAAAATAAAAATAAATAAGAAATGAAAAAGACAATTTTGCAAATTGGTACGAACTCCAGGTGGGTCCCATTTGAGAATAAGATACTTACCTGAGAGTCTGAGTATGATGCTAGTTCAAAGGCGGGTCCCGCTCCATTTATTTGAAAATACGAGATAAAACATTATTTGTTTTTCAAGAATTTGGAAAAATTGGGTTTTCAGGGCGAAAATATGGATAAATGTAGAAACAAAATTTGTAAAGAGATTTAAAATCTTTTGCAAAAAGTTTTGAGATAAAATCTTTAAAATCAATATCCAAATATCCAGATTGTTTTCTTGAGAAAATTTTTGTAATTCAAAGTCCTGGGGGTAAAATGGGAAAGATTGGCAATTTTGAAATCTCAGGGTTTTTAAAAAAATCAATTTTGAAAAGTTTAAAAATCAAATCTGGATGGACAATTTTGAAAATTAGGAGTTATGGATCTCAAACTGATATGCTATGCAATGAAATGATGCAAAGTGTTCATGCAATGCGATGCAAAGACATGTTTCAGTGAAATGTCACTCTGAACCAGGAAGTGGAAATTCTACTTTCTTCTCCAGGAAAAGGATTTTGAAAATTTTCAATTTGAAGATGTCTCTGAACCTAAATATAGAAATTTTGAGGCTCAAGAATGAAATTTAGGACTTTCTGCAAGGTTCAATCTTGGAAAATGACTATTTTGCCCTTCATTGCTTCTGGAGAACTGAAATGTGCCGATTAAGGGCAATGTCAAGAATGTGAGTGAAAATTTGGGGTGTTTACAGATGCCCCTCTTTGCTACTAAGCCGGCTTATGGTCGAGCTTAGTGGCAAAGAAAACACACCAAATTTGGGCTATATAAAAATGCCTCAGTTAGAAGGATCTGCCTGGGTATGAAGAAAATTAGCCCGAGGAAGATGGTAGATATGAAATGGAGAAATGAAGAGGACAGACTCACTCTGTGAGAGTGAAATTCAGGTTTATGCCCTTAACCTGGATGGGACAAAAAATGCTCCGTATGGAACGAGGCTCAGGCTTTGACCCTTAACCTGATCGGGTAGAAAATGGAAGACCTCATTGAAGGAGGCTCAGGTTTATACCCTTATCCTGATCGGGTAGAAAATGGAATGGTATGATGGAACCTTCGGATTTTGCACAATAAATCCTACAGTGTTTGCAAAAGGAAGGAAAATGGGGTCCCTAAAGCTTGAAAAGGGCTAATCTTGGACGTCTCATTGCTGAGACTAAAATCAGCTTTTGAAATTGCCTCTTGCGAGAAAATGATTGGTGGTTCGACCTCGAACCGAAATGGGACTGTCTATGGTGGAACAGTGGGGACACAGGGAAGTGTGCAATCTGAGAGTTCATGCTCTCAAAGAAGGGAAGGACTCAAGTCCTTAGGAGGGATTTAAAATTGGTGTCAGGATGCATCGAAAATGGACATCAAGCTCTCACTTCATGTCAGGATAGCTAGAAAATATTGTCAAAATGTTGGAAATTCTGCTGTTGATTCAAAATTTTTGAAAATGTTGCACATTGTTGCAAAGACATTCTTTCTTTTCTACCCAAAGCATTACCTCCACACAAGGTTCACTTTGTAGAATCGAGACTTGAAAACCCAAATTGTTTACAATTGACCTTCTTCAAGGAAGTTATCAATTTCCTTGATATGAGTAGGAAAGAAAATTTGATGGTATGAAAGCAATTAATGAAAGAGTATTGATAATAGAATTTCACAAATTTAAAGAAGATTCTTGATAAATTTGGCAGTTTGATATCCTGAGGGCTTTTCTCATGATAATCTTTCTGCACTCTTTTGGTTCTCTGGGTTTTTGCTACATTCTCCTTTATTTTGGAGATGTTCTGACTCTTTCTCTCTTTCTTTTTCCTCTCTTTCTCTCTTTTGGGAAGGGTACGTCACAAACTCCTTCAACTTGGAGATGTTTCGATCCTTCTTGGACGATGGGTTTGGAGATCTTTGGCTGATAGCTGAAATTAAATATCTTTTAGGGATTGTCAAGAAGTTCATTGCATATGCCTTCATCTCGACAGTGCTTTGGACTTTCTCTGGAAGGATCCGTCACAAACTCCGTCATCTTGGAGATGTTTCGAATCTTTTTTGGCCCCGGGGGTCTACTCGCCTAATTCGCATTCATCTTGACGACAGGTGAGAGATCCCTTTTGCGGATACTTAATTGCAGCTTAGGTGATTTTGAGGAGACGGGGTTAGGGCGAATTCTCTCTTTTCTAGCACTCAGGATATTTTCACTGCCTCGTCCTTACAAGAATAGCCTTTAAAGATGTGCCATAACTGCGATCAATATCAATCATCTACGATTTTCAATAACATTGAATCTTCTTTTCCTGGCCATATCGAGGACTTATCCTTCATCCTTTTGGTTGGCCAATAAAAAGAATTTGAATTTTGAATCTCTTTTCGCAGAAGCTTCACTCTTTTGGAAGTAATGCTGACGGTAAACTGAAATAAAGATTTGTACAATAAAGATTCTGAAATCAACAATTGATTGACAAATTGACAAAATTTTCTTGAAATCCTTGGTGAGAATGAGTATTTGAAATCCGGCTCAACACATCCGTGACGAAGATTCTCCTCTCTTTTTCCCCAAAAAGAGAGACTCAGGCTTAGCCCTTACCTGAATGGGAAATGGGAAATACTCCTCTCTTCCCTGAAGAGGAGGTGTTTGCAAAACGAACTTTCGAAGAGAAATTAAGCTTTCGTCAAAGCTTTAGGCTTCTCTTATGGAAAGGGGGCCGATAATAGTGAGGTCTGAAAATTGGGTCATGAAAGGAACGAGTCCATCACACTCTCCCTGCAAAGAGGGTCCTTTATGACGAAAATGGCCTAGTATGAAATTGGAGGGTCACAAGAAAAGCGAGTCTCCGTCGAGCCTCTCCCTTAAAAAGGGTTCCTCGTGTGAAATTGAAAATTGTTTTGCAAACGGTTCACAAAGACGCGAGTCCCTTCAAACTCTCCCTAAAAAGGGGCTAAGTGAACGAATTGGATAGCATGCGAAAAGAACGAGCTCCCTCGAACTCTCCCTAAAAAGGGTCTTTCGCAAGAGGAAATGATTGAAATTGGGTATTGAGATTGATTGACCCGAAGGTAGAAATTGGAAATTGGAAAATTGGTTGCTGAAAATTGAATGACCCGAAGGTCACAAATTTGGATGACCTGGCGGTCGAAATTGAGAATTGATTTGACCAAAAAGGTCGAAATTGAGAATTGGTTGACCTAAAGGTCGAAATTTGGAAATTGATTGACCCGAAGGTCGAAAATTGGAAATTGGAAATTGGAAATTGAAATTGAGAATTGGAAATTGGATGACCCGAAGGTCGAAAATTGGAAATTGATTGACTTGAAGGTCAAAATTTGGAAATTGCATGACCCGAAGGTCGAAACATGGAAATTGGTTGACCCGAAGGTCGAAATTAAAGAATTGAGTGACCCGAAGGTCGAAAATTGGAAATTGGTTGACCCGAAGGTCGAGAATTGGAAATTGATTGACCCGAGGGTCGAAATTGAGATTGGTAATTGAAATTGAAAATTGGGTGACCCAGAGGTCGAAATTGGAGAATTGCCTGATTTGAAGATTTAAATTGGAATTTGGAGAGCAAAATGTCAAATTCGAGCAATTGACAGACTTTAATGATTGAAATGACTTGGATTAATCAAAGGAGAATAATGAGTTCGAGTCAGAGCTCGAATAAAATGCAGAGATCATGAGTCGGAACTCGAATCAACAAAGGAAAATGGAACGCTTGAGTCAAGGCTCGAGTAACTAAAGAGATCTCGAGTCGGAACCCGGATCAACAAAAGAAAATGAAGAGCTCACATCTGAGCTTGAATAAGATAATGAGATCACGAGTTGGAACTCGGATCAACAAATGAAAATGAGGAGCTCGAATCTGAGCATGAATACATAGAGAGATCTCGAGTCGGAACCCGGATCAATAAATGAAAATGATTTGAATAAAAAACCCGAGTCGGAACTCGGTTTTCTGAAAACTGGGATTTTGAAAATGTGCCAGTTTGAGTATTTGGATTTTGAAATAATATCAGTTCGAGCACTGGGTTTTAATTCAGTATTGGTAATTACCTTCAAATTTTGAATCATTAGAAATTATGATGGGACTGTTTATTGAAATCCCACTACTGACTGGGCTTGTTGTTAATGTAGTTGAATGCAAATGAATATGAATTGATGCACATGAATGCACAAGTGCGTGAAATGAGGAATTTGTTTATCCTGCCTGCATACAGAACAAAATTTTAAAATGCCCCAATGTAACTAGGAAAGATGAATCATTATTTGAAGGAAACAGGCAGATTACAAGAGGAGACTAAATGTTTCAAGTGTAAAACTTTTTCAAGTGTCGAGCATTAATGGGATCTGGCAATTCTACCCCATCGGCGTTGATGAGCCGATATGAGTTTCGGGGTAATGCTTCTTTGACGGCATATGGGCCTTCCCAATTTGGCGACCATTTTCCGCCGGTATGATGCTTGAGATAAGCCGTGGATCGAAGTACTAAATCATTGACTTTGAACCTTCTTTCGATGACAGACTTCGCATACTGCCTGGCTACTCTCTGGCGATAGGATTGAGCATGTTCTGCTGCTTTCAGCCTTCTCTCGTCGAGTAAGTCTAACTATACCAATCGCTGCTGTTGATATCGATCAAGGGGTAATTCTAGCAGCGATGCAAATTTCAAAGCGGGCTTTTGAACATGTAGCGACAATACTACTTCTGTTCCATATACCAATTCTGAGGGAGTAGCATTCGTTGGGGTGCGAATAGTGGTTCGGTAGGCCCATAGTGCATCGTGGATCTTCTCATGCCAGTCACGACCTGTTTCCACAGTTCGCTCCAAGATACGAATTAAAATCTTGTTGGTGGCCTCTGCCTGACCATTCCCTTGAGGATAATATGGCGCGGAAAAATGGTGATAGATCTTGAATTTTGAGCAGAGTGTCTTCATTCTTTCATTCTTGAAATGACTACCATTATCTGATACAATGTCATGCGGGATGCCGAAACGGCAAAGGATGTTCTTGTGAATAAAAGAGACCACGTGTCGGCCTTCTACTGTGCGGAGACTGATGGCTTCTACCCACTTGGTGAAATATTCTGTTGCAGCAAGGAAATATTTATGGCCATTTGAAGCTGAAGGAGTGATGGGACCTACGACATCGAAGGCCCACATGGAGAACGGCCATGGAGAAACAACCGACTGTAAATAAGTTGCTGGAGCATGGATGGAAGGTGCATGTATCTGACATTGTACACACTTCTTCACATAATGATAACAGTCTTGTTGCATAGTCTTCCAATAGTACCCTGCTCTTATGATTTGCTTGACAAGGGTTTGGTAGCCGACGTGGCCACCACAAATGCCTTCGTGTGCTTCTCGCACGACTTCTTTGGCTTCGTTTTCATCTAAACATCTGGAATACTCTGAACTGAATCCATGGCAATAGAGGACATTGGCCAAAATGAAGTATCGAGTAGACATACGCTGGATTGCTCGCTGCTCTTTCTTTGAGAGTTCTGAAGGAAATTCGCCGGTTTCTATGAAATTTTTGATGTTGTAATACCAAGGTTTCTTCCTTTGCTCAGCCTGGTTTACTTGTTCCGCTGGAAGGAAAGCAGGTTGGTCAAGTCGGCCAATTTCAAAAGAGCAACAAGATTCTCCATTTCTGAATGCCATAATAGAGCCTAAACTGGATAGACTATCGGCCACTTGATTAAAATCTCTTTTGATGTGAAATAACTGAAATTTATCAAACTTGCTGACAAGAGCTAAAACAATTTTCTGATAGGGGAATAACTTCTGATCTTTCACTTGCCATTCGGCTCGAACTTGATTGACAACGAGTAATGAGTCACCGTAGGCATGTACTCTCTTGACATTGAAGTCTAGTAGAATCCTTAGACCTTGAATCAAGGCTTCATATTCAGCCATATTATGAGTACATTGAAAATCTAACTTGAGGGAAAATGGAATCATCTCCTTCTCAGGAGTGATTAATAAAATTCCGATGCCTATTCCGGCCATATTCTTAGAACCATCGAAAAATAAATTCCATACTGGAAATTGCTGGATATTGCAAATCTGCTCATCAGGGAAATCATCTTCGGCTTTTACTTCTTCGGCCAGAGGAAAATCCGCCAATTGGTCTGCAATTGCTTGGCCTTTGATTGATTGCTGCAATACATATTCTAAGTCATACTGCATCAATAAGACTTGCCATTTTGCGACTCGTCCGCTGAGGAAAGGCTGCTCTAAAATATACTTGAGAGGATTGAGTTTAGACAAGATTTTGACTTCTGATGCTAGCAGGTAGTGTCTTAGCTTCTGACACATCCATACCAGAGCTAGGCAGGTCTTCTCTATTTGAGAGTATTTCTTTTCATAATCTATGAAAGTCTTACTCACATAATAGATGGCATGTTCTATCAGGCTGCCTTCTTTGTATTGGGACAAGAATCTGCCACATGCGACTTGATTGACTGAGATGTATAACAGAAGAGGTTTTCCCAATTCTGGCAGCTTCAGGATTGGAGGATTGAGAAGATACTTTTTGATCCGCTCGAACGATAGCTGACACTCTGGTCCCCATTCGAACTTTACTCCTTTTCTGAGCAGGTGGTTGAAAGGTTCACATCTCATCGCCAAGTTGGAAATAAATCGCCGAATTGATTGCATGCGTCCCTGAAGGCTACGCAACTCTTTTAGATTTTTCGGGGGTGGCATATCAATGATAGCCTTGGCTTTGGCTGGGTCAACTTCAATTCCTTTTTTACTGACCAGAAAACCCAACAGTTTGCCTGATTCGACCAAAGACACACTTTTGTGGGTTAAGCCTTAACTTGTAAAGAATAAGTCTTTTAAAGACTTGATCAAGGGCTTCGAGGTGATCTTCTCCCTCTTTAGATTTCACGAGAATATCGTCAACATACGCATCCATGATTTTGCGCATTTGATCATGAAAGATAACGGCCATCGCCCGTTGATATGTTGCTCCAACATTCTTGAGCTCAAAAGGCATAACTGTATAGCAAAAAGTGCCCCAAGGCGTAGTAAAGGAAGTTTTAGATTGGTCGCGGGCGGCCAACTTAATCTGGTTGTAGCCGGAATATCCATCCATGAAGGAGAACATGGCATGTCCTGCTGTGCTGTCAATCAGCAGATCAATGCTTGGCAGTGGATAGTCATCCTTCGGAGTTGCCTTGTTGAGGTCTCTGAAGTCTATGCAAATCCTGACTTTGCCACTTTTCTTTGGGACAACGACGATATTGGCTAACCAGTCTGGGTAGTCAATAGTTCGAATAAATCCTGCTTTGAGCAGATCTTCAAGTCCTTCTTTGACTTGTTGCTCTATTCTAGGATCCATTTTTCTCAGCTTTTGTTTAACTGGCTTTACATCTGGCTTCAAAACAAGTCGGTGTTCGACCAATTTGGGATCTAAACCCGGCATATCTTCATATGTCCACGCGAACACTTCTTCATGTTGCTTGAGGAACTTTGTAAGCCTTTCTTTCTCTTTCAGACCTAGACTGGTACCGATCTTGAGAATCTTGGGATCTTCCTCTGAGCCGATATTGACATCTTCAGTAGGATCTTGTACTAGATCGGATGGTTCATCTTGCTTCTGAACTGAGGCGAATTCTGGTAATTCCTGAAGAGACAGATCAAATTCTGCATAATCATCTAACTGCTTTGCAACCTTGCTATCTCCTGTGCTTGCTTTGACTCGGTGAATTGATGCCGATTTCTGGAAAGCTTTGGGATTGATAAGGAGTTTCTTGATTGCTCGGGAAGACATTTCTGAAATTTTAGATAAGAAATGGGATTCAGGAAAAATCGTCCATCATACAACCAACCATCATTTTAAAAAAAAATTATGCATAAAATGACATTGAGTTATAAAATGAGGATGTCGAGACAAAAAAGGCAGATGGCATCCAGATAGACAAAGAAACTTGACATTTTATTGATTTCAATTGATAAAAGATATTGAGACATTTATTTTGGAAGGAATAGAAAGGAAATACAACAACGATTCTCAATGTGCCCCTCTAACAAAAACAATCTTCTTTGGTGAGCTCCCGCCGGAAAACCCTAATCCTGCCCTGTGGGGACGATGCTTTTGGATCATTGGCTCGACACGACCATCTTCATTTTTGCCCAGTCCTTTAAAGGGTTGATAACCATGCTTCAGAAGTAAATCGAATCCCTTTCTTACTTTCATGAATTGTGGAAACAATGGATGATCTTTGACAGTGTCGTAGCTGACACGACCTCCAATCTTGAAGAACTTGGGACCTTTCCATCGGGTCATAGCTACATTGTGCAGGGATATTTCTGATGTTGCCTGGAGTATCTCCTGACTTTCTTTGAGACTGATTTCTTCATTCTCTCTGATGCTAGGAATATCTGCAGTAAATGATGGTCGAGGTATCATAGGCTGTGGGAGCCTTTCTTCCGGGTCCTCTCCGAGCACTGTTGTAATCATTCCACCTTTTGACCATTTTACGCATTGATGTAAGGTGGAAGGTACTGCATTTGCATTATGAATCCATGTCCTTCCGAGCAGCAAATTGTAGGTGGGTGGCACATTGACCACATGAAAAAGCACTGAATGTACCGAATAATTAATGAATACTTTCAGGAATATCTTGCCTTTTGTCATCTGACCATGGTTGTCAAACCCATAGATGCTGATAGGATCTGGAATGTATTCTTCTTCCTTAATGCCTAGCGCCTTTGCGGTCATCTCAGGACATATATTGAGGCTGCTGCCTCCATCTATTAGCACATGGGGTACTGTCATTCCCCTTACCCGAACGACGATGTAAAGAGCATTATTGTGAAAGGAATGAGGTTTTGGAAGGTCCTCATCCGAGAAAGTGATTGGCGCATTGGTCATGGCCGAATTAACTATTTGTGCCATGTCTTCAGGAGTGGTACTGGGCTTAACTTTGATTTTTCTGAGCAGATCGTCCAGTACTTGCTGATGCTTGCAGGAACTTTTGGCCAAGTCAAAAATGGAAACATTGGACAGAGCGGTCAGAGGCTTCTGACTTGAATTCCCCGGCTTGGGCTTGATGATTTGATTGAGAAAATCAGGAAGTCCCTTTGACTTGGGGACTGACTTTACCGATGCTTCAGAGACTTTCATCTTACCCAATGCTAAGATTAGATCCATCTTCTTAGAGTCAGGAGTCGCTTGTCGAAGTACTGACACCTGGTGCTGAACCTGAAGATCTTGTGCAGAACATGGCTTGATGTGCTCATGTGGCAGGAATGGTTGGGCAGATACTACTACTGTGGTGTGTGAAGGAAAAGGCTGCTTAAGAATGTCCATTTTTTCTTCTTCTTCTCCTTCTACCAATAGATTTTTATCGATAAGATCCTGCACAATATTCTTGAGAACGAAACAGTTCTCAGTGCTATGTCTCACTGTTCTGTGAAACTTGCAGAATTGATCCTTCCATTTCCCCATAGGCACAGGTGGATCGACCAGTCTAGGCAACTTGACCATTTCTTTCGACAGCATATACTCGAGCACATCTTCGAGTGATTGGTCGAGAGGAGTGAATTTTCGGTCATAACTCCATCCTTCATGTTTAACTTTTTCGCGCAGTTTCGTTCCTTGGTCTTGCTAAGAGGGCTTGCTGTATTGAGGAGCAGGTTTTGTTTTCTGATCTCCTTTATTGTTGGAATTGCCTGTACCGTAGCAGTAATCTTTCTTCTGCCCTTTGTACTGATTTCGGCTATTGTTGTTGTTATTGTTGGCAGAGAAGGTGAAGTGAGCTTTCTTCTTCTGCTCACCCTGAGAGTTGTTTTTGGAAAAGGTAAAGCCTTCATAGACTCCATTTTCCACACTCAGTTCGAGCCATTCGGCTCGTTCAGTCAGCTCAATGAAGGTCCTGGATGGCGCTGTGGAGATCAATCCTCTTAACGGCTGCGAAAAATTGTTGAGGATTAGGGACAATGCATGCCTTTCCGAGATAGTATCTCTCATCTTATTACAGGCTGACCTCCATCTGTGAATGAAGTCCCGTGCTTTTTCATTCTCATTCTGCCTCAGACTGCAGAGATGACTTAATGTCGGGAGCGCTTCTGTATTGAACAAAAAGCGTTCAATAAATAAATTTACCACTTTATCGAACTCCTTGAGCTCGATGGGATTGATGTGCTCAGCATACCATTTAGCTGCAACTCCTTCCAAGCTGCGAGGGAAACACAGGAACAGTGCTCTGTTATCTCTCTTGAATCTTGAACACTCTGCGAAGAAAGTGGCGAGATGGGCTTTCGGATCGCCAGAGCCATCGAACTTGATGAATTTTCGGGGAAGGTTTTCGAGATCATCATCCCCTTCGAGGCCGTCATAGAAGTCCTCACTGGTAAAGACTTTCTTGCCCTTGTCACGGGCTTGGAGATCCTTAACAACTCAGGCCATTTCCCTGAATTGCGACTGCAGGGGTTCCTCTGAAACTTGATTCTTTGCTTTGCGGCTCCTCCTTTGTTCTCGGCCACGTTTCTGAAATGCCGGAGGCACCTCATATTCTTCCTCAGTGTCTTCAGTTGATTCAGATTCATCTGAGATTTCTTCTGATTGAATCTGCTTTTTGGGAGCCTTCTTATTCTTGTGCCCGTGGAACTTTTCTCTGAATTGATTTTTTTCTGCGCTAGTCCCAGCCTGTTCACTCATCATTTTATTCATCATCTTTCGGAACATGGCGTACATTTGAGGGTCTATGCCGTCATCCTCTTGTTGCTGCTCTTGACTCTTCTCGGATCGGGGAGAGCCCATCTCTTCTTCTGAGGCTGACGAGTACTGCGATACCGTTGTTCTTTTGCCTGATCTTGTCTCAACCATCAAATGATATGGATGCTCTCAGATTTTGTTGTGGATGCTCTCTGCAGGGCAAAGACCTGATTAGATTATGAAGGAATTGGCTTTTAGAAGAAATATTTATTGAAAAATATGATAGACAATTCGAAGAAGATGTCCCATTACTAGGGACTGAGTCGTTGCGAGAATCACGACAATTCTTAGCACGAGAAACAAACAACGAAAATATGCCTTGTTACCTAGGCGAGGTCATCAAGCCATAATAGAAAAAGAGAGAATTTTATTAAAATGAGAAAACATGATTTTATTGATCTTGACAAAGAGGTGGAGGACAAACAATTTGCCACCATTCACGATAATCAGCAGACACTCTAGGACCCGGGAAAATTTTAAGAGAGACAAAGGAATCCCAGCCGTAGCGGGCAGAATGGTATGCCCCAGACCATTGCGCGGAAGTGAGATCAAACTCTGCCATAACACCTGATAACAATCGGGCTTCGACGTACTGCTGTCTCTGGGAGAACTGCCAGACACATCTCTCTGGTTGGTAGTAAGTGCAGAAGAATGGGCCCAGTAACTTGAACCTCTTGCCATAAGCATAGGTGTATCTGGGAGGAGATAATTGCCGATCAAAATAGTCCCAAACTACATCATCTTCTTGAATGTTGTTGATCATAGACCGGTACTGTGCCACTGGAAGAAGTTCTTGACCATTATATCTGAAAGAGCTTGCTCGGGCTGGAACATGCTGAAAGAACCAGGATTGAAGCGCGTAGATGCATCCTTCAACTAAGATGGATTCTCCGAGTGAGAATCGAGTCAGACCTCGATATAGGAAGGCGAGCGCTGCCATGGCTATAGAGAGGCGATTAGTTTGCCGACTTCCCCATCTTCTCATGAGCTGAATTATTCTGATGTCCATGTAGTTCTGTCAATATGGGAAAAGGGACAGTCCTACAGTGCATAGAACCATTGCATTCTGAATCTTTTCTTTGGCTGTTCTTGATAGCGAGCTAACTTCGACGAAGGTCCCGTACTGGCAGTACAACTCAAGCAGATCGACATAT
The DNA here is from genome assembly GCF_984573655.1 of Nuphar pumila. Taxonomy (NCBI): domain Eukaryota; kingdom Viridiplantae; phylum Streptophyta; class Magnoliopsida; order Nymphaeales; family Nymphaeaceae; genus Nuphar; species Nuphar pumila. The sequence goes on from NC_143254.1 coordinate 60,337,661, forward strand.
TCATTCCCTTCCAACTGGATCAAAGGCCAGGATCGGCGGCCTGTCATACGAGCTAAGGAGTCTCGGGGGTCCAAACCCTTGACATTGATCAGGAATTGATGTTCTAATGGATCACTTGGCTGACCGGCTGGTTCTGGTAAACCCCTGATTTCTGAAAATTCATCCATTAAAACGGTCATCTCTCCCCATGGGAACCAGAAGGTACATGTTCGAGGATTCCATCGTTCTGCCATTGCATGGATCAAGTTGCCGTTGATGGTCTGTTTTCCGACTGCTGATGCCAGCTCCAATCCGCACTCGCTCAAATGGTCCGGGAACATTCGGGAAAAGCTCTTTAGCCATGAATAATACCACCGGGGAATGAAAGTTCCGGTGCTAAGGGCTCGATGTTCAGGACGACCTTGTCGCACCTCGAAGGAGATGTGACCTTCAGGAAAGATAGGATCGACTTGACTGGATGTCATCGAACTGAAAACAGAGAAAGACTTAGAATGAGACTTAGGAAAATGTGAGAAATTTTGAAAAAATTTTGCAGGCAGGATAAAAATGCAGCTAGAAATTCGAGATCCAGTAGAAAGGAAGAATGTAAAATCGCCTGGAGTTTTGGAAGAAATGGGATATTTGAAAAAAATCGTCCAGGGTTTGAGAAAAAGATCTTGTGGGAAAATAAGGATGCTTTGGAAAAGGCCTAATAAGTTGGAAAATATTGGGAAATATAAAAAATTAAGGAAATCATACACATACAATCACATCCTGCACAAACATTTATGCACATTCAGCACTCCCTAAAAGGCTGACTCTAGATGCACCATTTTGAAAACAGTTGTAGGACCCTAATCCTAACTCTAGGTTCAGATCATCTTTGTCCAGTCCAGTTATGCCGATATACTCGAACCGAAATCCGAGGTACGTGGCATAGAATTTCAACTCTGGTTCTAAGGTAAGGTTTTCCAACATCCTTGAGCGCCTACCGATATACTTCGGACTGTGGCCCGCGGTACGTGGTAGGGGGGTGTTAACCCAAATAGTTGGCCCAGTTGTGAGGCTCTGTCCCAAACTATGGTTCTGGAAGAGAGCCCAGCAACGTGAAGACCGGGTAATGATAGGTAATTGGGGTTTTAAAAAAAATGATCACATGCAAGAAATAGATGGCTCTAAATCCTAGAGAGATAGACTTTTGAAAACTTTGAAGAAGCATACATTGTTTGCATTCAGATCCTAAATTAAGGAGAGTTGTATTTAGACCTAAGTCTATGTGAGCATGAAAATTTCTCCTCAATATGGTCCTACCAAACCATGCCTAAGCTATATGCAATCAATGTCAACTAGGTCAGAATCTAGGCTCCTAGGCTCACATGATATCAAAAGTAAAAGAGTTGACATTTGGTGAACATAATTTTGATAATTAAACTAAGTCAAGCATAATTTAGGTCAGACAAGGACAGGTCCCATCACGGTCGCCAAACCTGTTTTCGTCGCGAAATTTTTCCCCCGTCTTCCCTTCCTTGCGGAAGAGAGAGGGAAATGCTTTCGCGATTCAAACTTGACCGGATTTTGGAAATGGTTTTGAAATACTCGCCTCCGTTTTGAAAATTGCGGGAAAATCCATGGGATGGGGCTCGACCTGTCGGTACGAGGTTTGACCGTTCCTGTCGCCTTTAACAGGGGTAATCAAACCAAGGACCAAAATTATGCTTGACTCTATGAAATTACCGAAAGTGTGTTCTATCCTAAATGCACAAAGAATTCAGGCATGTGCTATGAGAATTTTGGAAAATGTAAATTGGAAAATATGATGTATGCTTAAAAAATATTTGGATTTGAAAAACATTTCTTAGAAAAAAGATGGAAATCAATCTCTCAGGAAACTCAGACAAAGAAGGTTTGAAAATCTCGGGAAAGTTTATAAAGACTTAGAAAATCTTGAAGAGATGAGAATTTCAAGAAAATCTTGAGAAAGTTGAGAATCTCGGGAAAATCTTGAGAAAGTTTATAAAGACTTAGAAAATGAGAATCTCAGGATAATTTTGAGAAAGCTTAGAAAGACTTGGAAAATATGAAGAAATGAGAATCTCAGGAAAATGGAAAGAATTCTTGAGAAAAGATGAATATTTGAAAAGGAAAGCACTTATTGAGAAAATGCAGACTTTAAGAATTTTCTTAAGAAAATGTTAAGAAATTTATAGGAAAAATTCATTGGAGAAAGGAAATTTAGAACTTAGGAAATTGAATTCCTGAGAATCTTGTCTTTTGAAATATCTGAAAATCAACTTGGATTTTTGAGAAAAATGAGAAATTCCTTTTGAAAATAACATTCCAAGGAAAATCATAGGAAAAACTTTGATTTTGGAAAATCCAACTTCAAATATCATCATAGTTTCTTGAGAAAATCGATTCCATGAAGTTAAAATCTTTTGAGAAAATCATGAGAAAACAAATGATGCAGATGATATGAATGAATGAATGCATTTTTGAAAAGATTTCTGAAAATTTTATTGGAAAATGTGGATTAAGCCAAAGTAAATCCTTCATATATTCTGACTGTGGCCATGAATATATTCAGGTTTTATTTGAGTTAATTCACAATATTTTGAACACATTGGAAATATGAGGTGCATTTTCAAGATAGCCTAAGAGTGTAGGCTCAGTGTGACTGGTAGAAAGATGATGGATCTGGGTCTCATCCATATTCCGACTAGGGCCGTAAATATGGACTCCACCGAGTTCATCAACTCTCTAAGAGTTGGTGCACGTGCCATTCGTGTTCATCCACGGTGAATTTAGAAAATTGAGATATATGCATCATATAATCAGGATATTACTGAAATCAAACTATATGAGATGCGGCTTAATCTAAGCAATAAAAGTAAATCTTATTCCAAGGTTTACATTGGATTGTTACATTGCTAACATAAAGTAAAAAAAAAAAAAATTTTGAAATAGAGCCAAGGAATCAGCATCTTCTAGATTTTCCTGCAAAATGAGAATTAGTACAAGATAACCAAGGAAATGGGTATATATATACTATATATACAACAAAGATATACAAGTAAATGTAGAAATACTTGAATTTATGATGAATGATATATGATAATGAAGATATATTTACAACGAGTAAGAGAAAAGGAAAATATATGTAATGACAAGTACACATGAAGGAATGTATATATATATGTATCTAAGTATGTATACATGTATATATATATATAGACATATATATATATATATATGTATGCATACATATAGGTAGATATACAATAAATATACATATACATAGATATATATATATTTATAATGAGAAAATATATATGCTAATGGAAATTACATATAATGGGTAAAACCAGAAATTACAGGTATATACAGTTTCTGTAGGCAATTTTACACAGCCGTAATTTCCAAACTATATCATATTTTTCGATAAAATTGGGTATAGAGCTTCTCTATATATCAATAATGAAACGTGCAAAAGATGGTCAAGAGATCTTGAACGGATATTAAAATATTCATCCATGGACGTGGCCAAATATCAAGACTGCGCTCCTGCAGAAAATTTAGTAGCTAAATGCATGATATCCAAAACGTGTATAACACATGATGCAAAGGTATTGTGGAATGATTTCAAAGGTGCAGGGGATGATTACAATATGACTAACTACTAAATTTAAGTGAAAGAAGACAAAATATACCTAACTACTTATACTTACCTAAAGAAAATATGTTAGGCCTAATTGTCATTCTCTCATACTTCTTATATTCTCAAGTTATCCTTATAATCACAATCCTGCACTGATTTCAATACTCATACCCTATGTATGGCTATAATTACAGTCTACCCAAGGGACTAATGTTGTCTTTTAGATATGTTGGGGATGCCTTGTCCAAAGAAATTATCGAGACATCCGGATCCCTTGAATGAAGGCAACTAAATACAAACATCTTTATAGCTACTCCAAACAGGAATCGTGGATGTTTCTTTATTGAGCATTCCGAATTCAAGGGAACCACGTGACATCAAATAGACAAAGGGAACAACAAATCAAATAGGCAATGGAATGAGACAATATGAAGATGCAAGTGTAAGGAAATTATAGGTGCATTATCAAATCAAAACAGAACACAGCCAGTTTAGAGATCCTACAGGAATAGTGAACAACAAATTTACATCATATACCCTGACAGAATAAGCACCATAGTGTATAAAATGGATGAACTAATCTGGACTTTATCTTGTTCGGTCCAATGATACTTCTGACATTGAATATTCTACATAGCATAACATAAAGAGGGCGACATATGAATACCAACTTGTTAAGCCATGCTTTTGCCCTGAGTTCCTCTATGAGATAATACCTTTCAGAACTGAGAGCCAAACGGATGTTGTCCAGCCAAATCGATTGTTCATGCTCTCTTATGAAACAGTTTTCAACGTTGTTACTTGGAAAGAAAAAAAAAAAAAAACTGAAGGTATTTTCCCCACAGAATTACAAATAACTAAGTTGCAATTTCTTTCCATTTCATCGTCTGAATTTCTTAATAAGAATTAAGCCATAAATGCCATATCTCTGATCATAGCTATTGTGGGCAAATCTGAACAGACATGAGTCTATTCATGCTGCTATAATCTCAAAGAAACAACCTCCATATAAGAGATGTGAGATATAAAAATATAAGAGGCCGTAATCAAATGAAGCATCAGAACTTAAACAGACCCTCCTTACACTCATCAGCCTCAGATCTATGCTAACATTCAGAAATGCACAATGAATCATAAAATGCTCAGCTCTTTGTCATTTTGAGACATACAAACAAAATTTTCTAAAAAAAAAAAAATGTAAAACCATGAAACAGAAGGCTATATGAAAAAAAAAATTGCTGACGCAGGGGAATATAAGAAATAATATACGAAGTTTAAATGTAGTGCTCTGGTTAAGAGCACCCTTTTTCTGTAGGATGAGCCTTATCGGCTATCACAGTGTCTTTCAATCTACAGATGTCTTCAGCAAAGGAAAAGAAAAAGATATCACCTGACATGGAAAAGAGGTTTGTAACCAGATTTTAAGCTAGAAAAACCATAAGAAAAAAAAAATGGTCATAAGTAACACCTAAAACTTCAAATATCACATTTTGCAACGGACTGAAGGTAGTAATTTCTGATAAAACGACCCTTTTCAATGATAAAGTACAGGTGTATGAGAGTATGAATCAGATGAACATAAGAACATTATGACTTGAAGTAAAATTATTTGGAATTGTTCATAATGCTGGATCAAATCATATGAAAACTTTAGGGAAAGCACAAAAAAAAAAAATGATGAAAAAATGCAGTCATCTGCTGAAAGTTAGGACTGAGTTGAGAACATCATTGAACGATATCCTCAACTCTTGCTACCTTAGACAACCAGAATGCAAAATACGTCAATTGCTGAAACAAATTTGCAGGAAAACGTGACATAAATAAGATTTCTACTTTACATAAAACGGGTGTATAAAGTCTTTACCTTGGATTTAGCCGAGTCCACAAGGTCCTTTCCTGTTGAAGGTTCTGCAGAGGATCAATTATCTCGACTAAAGCTTCTGAAGGCCAGCTGATGGGCTGGATTGAAAATAGGGAAAACAACGGTGGCTCTCATGTGGCTGGGCTAGAGTGGCTGAAGAGGGATCTGGATAGCAAGTGGCTGGGGCTGAAATGGGTTGGCTGGGCTGTGGCTGAAGATCTGCAATTGTTGGTGATGGTGGAAGACCCTCTGGCTAGGGCTGAAGAAGGTGAAAAACGACCCCTTTTCCAACTTGAGAGCCCCCTACAAAGACCCAAAACGTCTCCAATTCTTCTCGGTTCCTCCTCCCTTGCCAAAAACCTTCTAAAACAATTTTCCTCCCCCCTTCTTAAAGAATTTTGAATCCCCCCTCCAAAAAGAAAATGCAGCCCCTTTCATTTATGAGGTTCCGTTACCTCATCTTAAAAAAAATTTTGAAATGGCCGTTTCAAGAGAGGTGCATTCCTTTTCTTTTTCAAATTTTGGTTTTTAATTCCCTAAGTTTTAGACAAAATCAAATCTATTGCTTTAGGAAAATTCGGTTGTGCCATTTAAGGCTGCCTCTTTCTAAAAAAAAAATTTATTTAAACAAATAAAAAGAAAAAAAAAAATGAGAGGCTTTTATGGAAATGCCACCTCAACTCACTTTTAAAATCCTTTTGAAAATAAAGTTTTGTTTTGTTTTTTAAAGTCTTTTATTTTCAATTTGGGTGCCACATGTGTGTGGGTCTACTAACTAAAGAAAAATAAAATAAAAATAAATAAGAAATGAAAAAGACAATTTTGCAAATTGGTACGAACTCCAGGTGGGTCCCATTTGAGAATAAGATACTTACCTGAGAGTCTGAGTATGATGCTAGTTCAAAGGCGGATCCCGCTCTATTTATTTGAAAATAAGAGATAAAACATGATTTGTTTTTCAAGAATTTGGAAAAATTGGGTTTTCAGGGCGAAAATATGGATAAATGTAGAAACAAAATTTGTAAAGAGATTTAAAATCTTTTGCAAAAAGTTTTGAGATAAAATCTTTAAAATCAATATCCAAATATCCAGATTGTTTTCTTGAGAAAATTTTTGTAATTCAAAGTCCTGGGGGTAAAATGGGAAAGATTGGCAATTTTGAAATCTCAGGGTTTTTAAAAAAATCAATTTTGAAAAGTTTAAAAATCAAATCTGGATGGACAATTTTGAAAATTAGGAGTTATGGATCTCAAACTGATATGCTATGTAATGAAATGATGCAAAGTGTTCATGCAATGCGATGCAAAGACATGTTTCAGTGAAATGTCACTCTGAACCAGGAAGTGGAAATTCTACTTTCTTCTCCAGGAAAAGGATTTTGAAAATTTTCAATTTGAAGATGTCTCTGAACCTAAATATAGAAATTTTGAGGCTCAAGAATGAAATTTAGGACTTTCTGCAAGGTTCAATCTTGGAAAATAACTATTTTGCCCTTCATTGCTTCTAGAGAACTGAAATGTGCCGATTAAGGGCAATGTCAAGAATGTGAGTGAAAATTTGGAGTGTTTACAGGTATCCGAATGCATTCTGCTACTGCAGTAGTTGGGTTCAATCCTTAGATATTTAAGGATAACCACGACCTCCATACCTCTGAGTGACGAATGCCATCACTGAACTCTATCAGGTTCGGGTAAAATATATGTCACTCAAGGCTGCGCCATCACCGTCTTCCTCGGTGAGAAATTCTGAAAGGGGCCTGCCGGTCTTATAATTACTTGACGAACATTGCATGCCTATAGGGCAGCCTTTGAGAAGTATGTACCCGACCCCAATCAACCACACGGTTTTCACCGTGGAACAAAGGTTTTATTCATATGCATGCTTAACTCTGCTCTCGGCACTTCAGCCTTGACGAGCACTTCACCTCTTTCGGTGGAAACAACACACTCCGGCTCAGCGGCCCTTACGAGTCTGGTTGTCTGATAATTCTCAATGAGCATGCACATGACTCGATCTCTACGGATCGGCTACTCGGCGTATTTTTACGCAACGAGCTCAGGACCTCGTCAAGGTGCTACCACTACTTTGGCGCAGCGGCTCTTATAAGTATGGTGCCCTTGCAGGTGCCAGGGAGACGAGTCATTCTGACATCGTTCCCACAAAGGACATCATTGTGCCACTTAACTGGTTCTGGCAGCTCTTCTGCCAACCATTCTGTCAACACCTTCTCTGCTCTACCGGCAGTGGTGCGATGAATCTTTCTACATCGTAGAAGGCGTTCCATAAACTGGGTAGCACTTCTGCTATGTTCTTTCTGAGCCATTCCTAGCTCCTTCAGGAATTTCAGTAGCACTTCCTCTCTTTAACGGAGAAAGCGTGCGTTTTCTTTTATCTATTTCAGCTGCATCTCCCCTCTTTGGTGGGAAATCGCTACGCTTAACTCGGGAAATGGATGCGCACCGTTGTGCGTACTTTGCATCCATCAAGGTTGCAGGAACCTTGGGCCATAGCCAGGCCATACGTAATTGATTTAGTCTTTACGTAAAGAGCATTTTGCCAAAAAGGCAAAGCCTTTCCAATAGGGGCTTCATTCGTCAAGCAGAATCTTGTACGAGGAGCGGTAAGGGAATCGCATGGGCGATTTTGGAGTTGATCTCCATTTGAACGCTCACTTACGCGCCATATATGTAATATAAGCAGAAGCCTGTGCTTTATACAGCGGCGGCGTAAAGGAAATGCATATACTATTATTCAGGGTGTGTAACTGAACGAAATATTCTACATATATAACAAAACAGGAGCCTTGGCATCGTTCGACGCGACGGCGTAAGTAAATACATTGCAGAAAGCAGGAGCCTTGGCATCGTTCAACGCGATGGCATAAGTAAATGCATAATCGGAAGTACAGAAAGCAGGGAGCCTTGGCATCATACGACGCGACGGCAAAGGTAAATTACATAGCCTGTGCGATATAAGACGCGTCGGCAGAATCAGCAGATATACACCTAGATCTGTATCCAACGATAGCTACGAGGCGAGCGAGTGAACACCGAAGTGTCCTAGAGGGCTCAACCAAGAACTAGGGTGAGATACTCTTTTGAAGAACGCATATACTGCGTATTCGAACATATATATCCGACGATAGTTACGAGGCGAGCGCGTGAACACCGAAGCCTCCTAGAGGACTCAACCAAGAACTAAAGCAAGATACTATTTCAGAAAGTATATGCTATATACAAACAATCAAATACTTGAGAGAGATGGTTTAATGAAGCGAACTTACTTCAAATCGTGGAAGAAACGGCTCCGGGTTGCTTCTTCGGCTTCGAGTCTTTCTTCAAGAAGTCAGACTAAGTCAGATGAAGCTGACTTAGTTGAGAAAAAGGTAGAGTAGGTCAAGCTACTCAACCTAAGTGGTTTGAACCAAACAGGGCTCGGTCCAAGTCAACTGGGTTCAGCAGGTTCGAACTCAGCTCAAGTAGGCTAAGTCTGGGTTCAGAAATCCAAACCAAAAGCTGGACCAAAAAGGACTTTGACTTTGACTTCCAACCCAACTAGGTTCAAGTCAAGTCAACTGGGTTTGAGCTAGGTCAGGTGGGTTCAGACCTAGGTCAGGTGGGTTAGGACCAGGTCAGGCAGGCTCAGGCTAAGTCAGGCAGGCTCATACCAGGTCAAGTGGGCTAGGCTAGGTAGGGGAGGTTTGGAAAAGGAGGAGAGAGAGAAGGCAAAGGGAGGGGGTGGCGATTTTTTCTAAAGGGAGGCCTCCTCTATTTATAGGGGAGGTTGCTTAGGGGCTAAGCAACCTCATTTACCCTTTTGCCCTTGGGCTTTCTGAGAATCCCTTCCATGGAAGGTGCTGGAAGGAGCTGGAAGGTCCTGGAAGATGCTGGAAGGTGCTAGAATATTCTAGAATATTCTAGAATATTCTAGAACATTTTCTGAGAAATATTTCTGTGGGTCCCACCAACATTTTCGTGGGTCCCGCAAGAATTTCGGGTTTTCGGCGATTTTTTTCCCGAAAAATTCTAAGTAGGCCATTATCTTCGTATTGATGTAACTAAGAAAGTTGGCTCGCAGGAATCTCTTGATTTCGAGCAGAGAGGAAGTTATGACCTCCAGAGCGTTTGAGCATATATTCGTGAAGATACGAATATCCTAAGTATATCTGGGTCGCAGGAATCAGTTCGATTTGCTTTACGGTAAAAACGCTATTTTTCACTGGAAAAATGCCTCAGGAATTTATTCAGAGTTATCTGAAAAATTGCGGGTCTTACAAAAATGCAGTTGGAAATTTGAGATCCAGTAGAACAGTAGAATGAAAAATCACCTGGAGTTTTTAAAGAAATAGGATATTTTGAAAAGTCATCCAAAGTTTGAGAAAATAAAGGAAAAGGTGGAAAATATTTTAGGGAAAAACGTGAGAGGAATAAAGGTAACGTACAAACAATCACATCCTGCACAAACATTTATGCACATACAACACTCCCTAAAAGGCTGACTCTAGATGCATCATTTTGAAAACAGTTGTAGGACCCTAATCCTAACTCTAGGTTCAGTTCATCTTTGTCCAATCCAGTTATGCTGATATACCCGAACCAAAATCCGAGGTACGTGGCATATAATTTCAACTCCAGTTCTAAGGTAAGGTTTTCCAACATCCTTGAGTGCCTACCAATATACTTCGGATTGTGGCCTGCGGTACGTGGTAGGGGGGTGTTAACCCAAATAAGTGGCCCAGTTGTGAGGCTCTGTCGCGAACTAGGGTTCTGGAAAAGAGCCCAGCAATGTGAAGACCGGGTAAAGATAGGTAAGGGGGATTTAAAAAAATGATCACATGCAAGAAATAGAGGGCTCTAAATCCTATAGAGATAGATTTTTGAAAATCTTTGAAGAAGCATACATTGTTTGCATTCAGATCCTAAATTGAGGAGAGTTGTATTTAGACCTAAGTCTATGTGAGCATGAAAATATCTTCTCAATCTGGTCCTACCAAGCCATGCCTAAGCTATATGCAGTCAATGTCAGCTAGGTCAGAATCTAGGCTCCTAGGTTCACATGATATCAAAAGCAAAAGAGAGATGACATTCTATGAACACAGTTTCGATAATTGAACTAATTCAAGCACATTTTTTATCAAACAAGGACAGGTCTCATCACGGTCGCCAAACCTGTTATCATCACAAAAATTTTTCCTCTTCCCTTCCCTTGCAGGAGAGAGAGGAAAATGCTTTCGCGAGTCAAACTTGACCGGATTTTGGAAATTGTTTTGAAATACTCGCCTCCGTTTTTTAAAATAGCGGAAAAATCCATGGGATGGGACGCAACCTGTCGGTACGAGGTTCGACCGTTCCTGCCGCCTTTAATAGGGGTAATCGAACTAAGGACCAAAATGTGCTTGACTTAGTGAAATCATCAAAATCGTGTTCTATCCTAAATGCACAGAGAATTCAGGCATGTGCTATGAGATTATGATAAAATGCAAGTTGAGAAAATCATGATGTATGCTTAGAAAACATTTGGAGTTGAAAAATATCTCTTAGGAAGAAGATGGAAATCAATCTCTGTAATGCACCAGATTTTCAAAACAAAGCTAAGTTAAAATTTTCATGAATTTCTTTTTTTTTTCTTTGCAGCGGAACTTACAAAAGCTTTTAGCAGCGGAATCAGACGATAATGAGTCATCAGTTTTAGAAAACTCCGAGCATGTTGCAGGTATGTGGCCAAGCAACTCATTGACCACCAAAGTATTTCATTTTATCGAAAACCCATGTTTATTACAACACTACTGCTTAGAAAAGCAGTGTAGGTTCAATAAAAGGAAGCAGTACAACTCTGTCTAGAGAAAACCCTGGAACTCAATGCCGCCTTGCTCCGCATATCACCACGCAGGTCCAACACCTGAAATCCCCAGTAAACGGGGTCAGAACCACTGATGGTCTGGTAAGCATGCAGTCATACATCCATTCAACTCAAGCACATACGATGACCACTCAGGGTCGCAGCTCGTAATAGCGACACTCAAGCCTCCAAGACTTAGCGTATATTGCAAGAGCCTCCTCAGGGCTATGAGTTGAACATTCACTCAAGTCTTCACGACTTAGAGCAAGCCTTTTCAGGGTTGTGATTTCCATAACCGCTTAAGTCTTCATGACTTAGCCATGACCTCTTCCGGGTCTCAAAGCGATGTCTAGCTCAAGTCTTCATACTTGACACATCCGTATCCCACGCATCTAAGGACAACTCCTCGAGTTTCGCTTAGTCGTGTGGATACAACACGGGTCTTTGCCCAGTCGGTCCAGTAGTATACCGAACATGACACCTTCACAAAGGTTATGCAGGACTGACTCAACAACGACCACCCACGCATAGATTCAAGCATTATTGAACCTAAGCTAATGCATTGTTTCGATATTTAACCTCTTTCACCCTTAGTACGCAGGCGAAGCATTGTCCGGGCATCAATGCGACGTTCTGGGGGTTGATTATTCTATGTATTTTAGATACCCCAGAGGCCTGTTGACCCTATCCATAGTAGGGCAGTGTGTTTCAACTGGGAGAACCCTACTAGGCCCATATTCGGATGCATCCTCTACTTGCAGTAGTTGGGTTCAATCCTTAGATCTTAAGGATAACCACGACCCCAAAACCCATGAGTGACTGAGGCCATCGTGAACTCTATCAGGTCCAAAGTAAAATACGTGTCACTCAAGGCTATACCATCACTGTCATTCCACAATGAGCATAATTCCTAAAGGGGTCTGCCAGTCATACAATTACTTGGACAGAATCTGCATGCCATTTAGGCAGCCTGTGCCTTAGCACTACGGAAGTATGTACCTGACCCCATTCAGTCTGCCCCAACACAGTCATTACTGAGGAGGTACCCCTAACACGATTTTCAACTGCGGGGTATGCACGACCTTAAGTCTTATTCATATGCATGCAGAACACCGCTCTTGGCACTATGGCCACCACGAGCATCACACCTCTTTGGGTGGAAACAACATACTCTGGCTCTTCAGCCCTTACGAGTCTGGTTGCGTAACCGTTCTCAATGAGCATGTATATGACTCGATCTAAATAGATCGGCTGCTCGGCGTATCTTTACGCAATGAGTCCAAACCTAGCCAAGGCGCAACCTCTACTCCGGCTCAGCGGCCCTTACGAGCAAGGTGCCCTCGTAGGCACAAGGATACGAGCCATTCTGGCATCGTTCTATCAACGGACATCATTATGTCGTTCAACTGGTTCCGGCAACTCTTCTGCCAACCATTTTGTCAGCACCTCCCCTGCTCTATCGGCAGTGGTGCGACGAACCCTTCTACGTTGTAGAAGGCATTCCATGAACTGAGTAGCACTCTGCTGTATGACAGAGTATCCTGCTACGTTCTTTTTGAGCTATTCTTAGCTTCTTCAGAAATTTCAGCAGCACTTCCTCTCTTTTACGGAGAAAGCGTGCATTTCTTTTATCCATTTCAGCGGCATCTCCCCTCTTTGGCGGAAAATCGCTACGCTTAACTCGGGAAATGGATGTACACCGTTGTGCGTACTTTGCATCCATCAAGGTTGCAGAAACCCTGGGCCATAGTCAGGCCATACGTAATTGACTTAGTCTTTACGTAAAGAGCATTTTGCCAAAAACCAAAGCCTTTCCTATAGGGGCTTCATTCGTCAAGCAGAATCTTGAACGAGGAGCGGTAAGGGAATCACATTGGCGATTTGGAGTTTGATCTCCATTTGAATGCTCATTTACGCGCCATATATGTAGTATTAGCAGAAGCCTGTGCTTTATACAACGGCGGCGTAAAGGAAATGCATATACTATTGTTTAGGGTGTGTAACTGAACGAAATATTCTATATATATAACAAAACAGGAGCCTTGGCGTCATTCAACGCGACAGCGTAAGTAAGTACGTAATCGGAAGTGCATTAATCGGAAATTGCAGAAAGCAGGGAGCCTTGGCATCATACGACGCGACGGCAAAGGTAAATTACATAGCCTGTGCGATATAGGACGCGTTGGCAGAATCACCAGATATACACCTAGATCTGTATCCAACGATAGTTACGAGGCGAGTAAGTGAACACCGAAGTGTCCTAGAGGGCTCAACCAAGAACTAGGGCGAGATACTATTTTTGAAGAACACATATACTGCGCATTCGAACATATATATCTGACAAGAGTTACGAGGCGAGCGCATGAACACCGAAACGTCCTAGAGGGCTCAACCAAGAACCAAAGCAAGATACTACTTTAGAAAGTATATGCTATATACAAACAATCAAATACTTGAGAGAGATGGATTAATGAAGCGAACTTACTTTAATTTAAAGAAGAAACGACTCTGATTCCTTCAAATGCTTTGAACGAGGCTTGACTTCAAAAAAGGATCAACTCCGGACTTCGGACGAAAAAGGACTTGGACTTTGACTTTGAACCAAACCAGGTTCAAGTCAAGTCAATTGGGTTCAGACTTAGGTCAGGTAGGTTCATACCTAGGTCAGGTGGATTAGGACCAGGTCAGGCAGGCTAAGACCAGATCAGGCAGGCTCAGGTTAAGTCAAGCAGGCTCAGACCAGTTTAGGTGGGCTCAGGTGGGCTAGGCTAGGTAGGGGAGGTTTGGAAAAAGGAGGAGAGAGAGAGGGGTTGGCGATTTTTAGAAAGAGGGGGGCTCCTCTATTTATAAGAAGTGAAAATTGGGCCCCAAGTTTCACTTTTACCTCTTTACCCCTTTGCTTTTAAGAAATTCCTTCCATGGAAGGTGCTGGAAGGTGCTGGAATATTCTAGAATATTTTCTGAGAAATATTTTTGTGGGTCCCACCAACATTTCCGTGGGTCCCGCAAAAATTTCGGGTTTTCGGTGATTTTTTTCCGAAAAATTCTGAGTAGGCCATTATCTTTTTATTGATGTAACTAAGAAAGTTGGCTCACAGGAATCCTTTGATTTTGTTCAGATAGGAAGTTATGGCTCCAAAGTGTTTGAGCATATATTCGCGAATCGATGAATATCCTAAGTATAACTGGCTCGCAGGAATTGATTTGTTTTGCATTCTGAGAAAAAATGATATTTTTACCGGTAAATGCCTCATGAATTTGTTTAGATATTTTCTGAAAAATTGCGGGTCTTACATCATTACCCCCTTAAAAGAATTTCGTCCACGAAATTCAGTTAAGAGTACTAAGTGTGTAACTCGGGATATTTCTCCCATATGTTAGATTCATAATTTTATTTACTTAGTTCAACATCGTATTTATTCTAATCATAACCTCATATCATGATTCATGATCGATGAGGTATGTTTCTCATATCTGAGTTCAAATCCTGCTACAACCACAATAGTTTTGTTGAATCAATGTTCTTCCAACAGGCTATCAACATAGCCATCTTGTGTAACTATTCCATACACACAAATCATTCTTCTAGAGATTAACCATATTGGAATAAGTCCCCTGTCAGACTACCTGGTATTGGAAACGTACCTCCTCACAGGTTCGCCCTCGTCAGACTTACCTGATATTGGATCAGTACACCCTCACAGAATCATACTAGCTAAGCTACTGATTTTGCAACATATACACTCACACAAAGCTGTATACCCTCACAGTCTCACTCTGGCTAGACGATCTGATCTTGAATATGTAAAACCTCACAGGACTCGCTTCTTGGGAACAATTCCTCGATGGTTTATTTTATTAAGTAACATTTAGCGTTCTAATTACACAAACTTAATTTCTCAATCATGGGGTCTATAGCCATAAATTTTGGGCATAAGCACTTAAGATTTAATTTAACAAATCCAAAAATTACTTTAGAGAGCAAGGATACATATCCATCCAGATGACCGTATGTTATCGTCGCAAAATTTTTTCTTGTCTTCCCTTCCTTGCGAAAGGGAGAGGGAAACGCTTTCGCGCTTCAAACTTGACCGGATTTTGGAAATTGTTTTGAAATACTCGCCTCCGTTTTTGAAAATTGCGGGAAAATCCATTGGATGGGGCTCGACCTGTCGGTACGAGGTTCGACCGTTCCTGCCGCCTTTAACAGGGGTAATCGAACCAAGGACCAAAAATTGTGCTTGACTTAGTAAAATCATCGAAATTGTGTTCTATCCTAAATGCACATAGAATTCAGGCATGTGCTATGAGATTTGGTAAAATATAAGTTGAAAAACTATGATGTATGCTTAGAAAATATTTGGAGTTGAAAAGCATTTCTCAGGAAAAGATGGAAATCAATCTCTCAGGAAAACTCAGACGAAGAAGGTTTGAAATCTCAAGAAAGTTTATAAAGAGTTGGAAAATCTTGAAGAGATGAGAACCTCGGGAAAATCTTGAGAAAGTTTAGATGAAAATCTCAGGAAAATCTTGAGAAAGTTTAGATGAGAATCTCGGGAAAATCTTGAGAAAGTTTATAAAGATTTGGAAAACTATGAAGAAATGAGAATCTCAGGAAATTTTAAGAAAGTTTAGAAAGACTTAGAAAACTATGAAGAAATGAGAATCTCAGGAAATTTTAAGAAAGTTTAGAAAGACTTGGAAAATGAGAGAAAAAAAAAAATAAGAATCTCAGGAAAATGAAGGAATTCTTGAGAAAAGATGATCGCTTGAAAAGAAAAACACTTATCAGGAAAACTTGGATTTTGAGAATTTCTTAAGAAAAGGATAGAAAATTTATAGGAAAGATTCATTGGAGAAGGAAATTCAAAACTTAGGAAATTGAAATCCTGAGAATCTGGTCTTTGAAATGTTTGAAAATCAACTTGGATTCTTGAGAAAATGAGAAATTCCTTTGAAAAGAATCTTAAGGAAATAACTTTTTAAGGAAAATCACAGGAAAACATTTGATTTGGGAAATCCAACTCCGAATATCATCATAGTTTCTTGAGAAAATCGATTCCATGAAGTGAAAATCTTTTGAGAAAATCATGAGAAAAACAAATGATGCAGATGATGTGAATGAATGAATGCACTTTTGAAAATATTTCTGAAAATTTTATTGGAAAAAATGTGGATTAAGCCAAAGTAAATCCTTCATATATTCTGACTGTGGCCATGAATATACTCAGGGTTTATTTGAGTTAATTCACAATATTTTGAAAACATTGGAAATATGAGGTGCATTTTCAAGATAGCCTAAGAGTGTAGGCTTAATGTGACTGGTAGAGAGATGATGGATCTGGGTCTCATCCATATTCCGACTAGGGCCGTAAATATGGATTCCACCGAGTTCATCAACTCTCTAAGAGTTGGTGCACGTGCCATTCGTGTTCATCCACGGTGAATTTTGAAAATTTGAGATATATGCATCATGGAATCAGGATATTACTGAAATCAAACTATATGAGATGCGGCCTAATCTAAGCAATAAAAGTAAATCTTATTCCAAGGTTTACATTGGATTGTTACATTGCATAACATAAAGTAAAAGAAAATTGAAATGGAGCCAAGGAATCTGCATCTTCTAGATTTTCCTGCAAAATGAGAGTTAGTACAAAATAACCGAGGGAATGAACATATATACTATATACAACAAAGATATATATGTAGATATAGAAATGTTTGAATTTATGCTAAATGATATATGGTAATGACGATATATATACAAAAAAAAAAAAAAAAAAAAAGTAAAAGAAAAGGAAAAATATATATGATATCCAATGCACATGAAGGTATATATATATATATATATATAAGTATGTATATATGTATATATATATATACATATGTATATACATATATACGTATACATATAGGTAGATATACAATAGACATACATATACCTAGATATGTATATACCTATGATGAGAAAATATACATATTTAATGAAAATTCCATATAATGGGTAAAATAAAAAAAAAAATATAGGTATATACAGTTTCTGTAGGGAATTTTACATAATCATATTTCTCAAATTACAACATATTTCTCAATGAAATCGGGTATGGAGCTTCCCTATATATCAATAATGACGCGTGCAAAAGATGGCCAAGAAATCATGAACGGATATTAAAATATCCATCCATGAAAATGGCCGAATATCAAGACTGCATTCCTGCAGAAAATTGAGTGGCTAAATGCATGATATACAAAACGTGTATAACACATGATGCAAAGGTATTATGGAATGATTTCAAAGGTGCAGGGGATGATTACTTGTCATTACATACATGAATGACATGTTAATATACAGCTAGTATCTTTGAAACGAAGGTATGGAGGTAAGGATAGCCCGAATTTTGCAACAAAAAGATATATTGTCATAAGCTGGCATAACAAAAGAAATACTGAATTAAGATGAGCATAAGATATGATTGTTGCTATGTTAAATGAAGGTATTAATAGCTACAGCAAGCACAGGGAAATCGGTGGAGTCAACCTTGAATATATACCCTGACAATGCTGACAAAATGACAATATACAGAAAGTTACAGCCTGCTGCCCTTGCTATGGGTTTCGCAAACGTAGGAAAACGATTAAATGAAATCTGCCATTACAAATACACAGGCCCAAACGTTGTATGTGCTGATATACAGCACTTGCATTGTGAGACTCAATCCCTAAAATAACAGAATTTCATAATGACACAAATGTGGATTTGGTAAAAAGAAGTAGTGAGATATCTTCTCTATATACTTTTCATGATTGGGAATGGAAGCAGATGCAGCCCTTCCAGTAAGGTAGACAAGATATTACAAGCCATGGGGTTAACACGGTGATGCTAATCTGCTAAATTTTATAAAGCATAGTGAGGATTAAGGTAAAGACATAAACTAAGGGATATATATAAACAAAATTTTCTGCAAGACTGATTACCACTTATATCCTATGGCTTATACAAACAGATAATAATCAGATTTTATGAGATTTCAATAAGTTTTAGACCTGTTATCGATCATCACTGTGGTGTTATTAATATCACTAACACATATCTGATAGGAACTCATAATCGGTGAAGGACAAAAGACTATTTATTTATATATATATATATATATATATATATATATATATATATATATATATATATATATATATATATATATATATATATTTTTTTATCAGCTGATGTAAAAGCATTAAAAGATGATCACAAAAGGTGAATACTTATGTGCAAAAGAAGGAACGATAGCAGATATACAGCCTTTTGCAACTTATTAAGGATTCAAACATGGACTTTAGGCAATCATCTATGGAATAATCGATCAGCTGATATAGAATATACAGAGGAAATGCTTTTAGGTTGAAAATGAGGCCTTAAGCAGTCCTTCCTCTTACATCAAATCCAACTAAAATCCTGCAACCAGATCTTAATTTAATAACTAAGAACTAAATAGAAATACATACAGATATACGTTACCTATATATCCCCTGTTCCAATTGACTTGCAGAGAGCCAATGAAAATCGTTTTTTTTTTTTTTAGGCTAACAGAAATGAGGATGTGGGCTGGGCGGCAGGATGATGGGCTGAAGGCTGAAGATGGAAGACCTCCCACTGGGTCTCCTGCTGGCCGGTGTGCTGAAGAAGATGGTCTTCACGCTAACCCTCCTATTGGCTAAACTGAATGTGCAGCTTGGATTTGAAGGAAATAGGAAAGAACCTGCTGGATTCCCTACACCAAAGTGGCTATAGATAGCAGGAAAAGGGCGTCCTCTGCTGCTGGGTGTTTCAAGCTGGATGTAGCTTCTGCTGGCTGGGCGGCAGGATGATGGCAGCCTGCTGGGTTGAAGGAAATGATGGGAGATGATGGCTGCTGAGGGAAATGGGCTGTTTCCTGATGGTTGGGACTGAAGAAGATGCAAACTCATTCCTCTTCAATGGACAAGGGCGCTGGTGGTGAAGACCGGTGGCTGCTGCCAATGAAAGGGGACTCCACGCTGAGAAGGGAAGCTCCCTCCCCTCTGCTGTTGGGCTGAATCAAAAAAAAAAAAAATGGGGAAAGCCAGCACACGTCCAGGATGAAATCCCTGCAGAAATCCCCCAAAAGAAAAACCGTCAATCCCCCCCTTTTTCGTGAATCCTTTGCCCCTTTTTAAAAAGAAACTTTCCCCTCTTAAAAAAAAAATGCAGGTTTTCCTTTCCGTTACCCTTTTCTCTTCCTTTTTTTTTTTTTGAAAACTTTTTGAAAGTTTTGTAACCGAATTTTTAAAACTTGCTATTTTTTAAAAAAAAAGCGCATCTTGGGTTTTTTCAAAACTTTGCTTCATTTACCTAAGTTTTAGGTAAATTTATTATATTATATTTTTTTTTTTTTGGAAGTTCGGTTGTGCCACTTTAAGGCTGCCTCTTTCTAAAAAAAAAAAAAAAAAAAAATTATTAAAACAAATAAAATAAAAAGGAAATAAATGAGAGGCTTTTATGGAAATGCCACCTCAATTCACTTTTAAAATCCTTTTGAAAATAAAGCTTTATTTTGTTTTTGCAAATCTTTTATTTTCAAGTGGGGTGCCACATGTGTGTGGGCCCACTAACTAAAAATGAATAATATTGAGAAAAATAAAAAAAGAAAATTTGCAAATTGGTATGGATTTCGGGTGGGTCCCGCTCCATTTATTTGAAGATACGAGATAAAACCTTATTTGTTTTTTTTTTTTTTTTTTTCAAGAATTTGGAAAAATTGGGTTTTCAGGGCAAAAATATGGATAAATGTAAAAACAAAATTTGTAAAGAGATTTAAAATCTTTTGCAAAAACAGTTTTGAGATAAAATCTTTAAAATCAATATCCAAATATCCAGATTGTTTTGTTGAGAAAATTTTTGTAATTCAAAGTCCTGGGGGTAAAATGGGAAAATTTGGTAGTTTTGAATACCCAGGGTTTTAAAAATCAATAAAAAGTTTAAACATCAAATCTGGATGGATAATTTTGCAAATCAGGAGTTCTGGATCTCAAACTGATATGCTATGTAATGAAATGATGCAAAGTGTTCATGCAATGCGATGCAAAGACATGTTTCAGTGAAATGTCACTCTGAGCTCGGACTTGAAAATTCTAACTTTTGTCCAGAAAGAGGATTTTGAAATTTTGCAATTTGAAGATGTCTCTGAACCTAAATAAAGAAATTTTGAGGCTCAAGAATGAGATTTAGGACTTTCTTCAAGGTTCAATCTTGGAAAATGACTATTTTGCCCTTCATTGCTTCTGGAGAACTGACACGTGCCGATTGAGGGCGATGTCGAGAGGGTGAGTGAAAATTTGGGGTGTTTACAGATGCCCCTCTTTGCTACTAAGCCGGCTTATGGCCGAGCTTAGTGGCAAAGAAAACACACCAAATTTGGGCTATATAAAAAAAAATGCCCCAGTTAGAAGGATCTGACTGGGTGTGAGGAAATTAGCCCGAGGAAAATGGTAGATATGAAGCGAAGAATGGAGAGAAAAGACTCACTCTGTGAGAGTGAAATTCAGGTTTATGCCCTTAACCTGGATGGGACAGAAATATCTCGTATGGAACAAAGCTCAGGTTTCAACCCTTGACCTGATTGGGGAATGGAATATCTCATCGAAGTGAGACTCAGGTTCGCACCCTTAACCTGATTGGGCGAAAAATGAAATACCTCTTTGAATGAGGCTCAGGTTTATACCCTTAACCTGATCGGGCGGAAAAATGGAATACCTCTTTGAATGAGGCTCAGGTTTATACCCTTATCCTGATCGGGTGGAAAATGGAATACCTCCTTGAATGAGGCTCAGGTTTATACCCTTATCCTGATCGGGTGGAAAATGGATGGAATCCTCGAAAGAAGAGACCATGATGGAACCTTCGGATTTTGCACAATAAATCCGACAGGGGTTTTGCAAAAGGAAAGAAAATGGGGTCCCTAAAGCTTGAAAAAGGATTGATTTTGGGTGTCTCATTGCTGAGACTAAATATCTTTTGAAATTACCTTTTGCGACAAATGATTGTTGGTTCGACCTCGAACCGAAATGGGACTGTCTATGATGGGACAGTGGGGACACAGGGAAGTGTGCAATCTGAGAGTTCATGCTCTCAAAGAAGGGAAGGAATCAAGTCCTTCAGAGGGATTAAAATTGGTGTCAGGATGCATCGAAAACGAACATCAAGCTCTCGCTTCACGTCAGGATGACTAGAAAATATTGTCAAAATGTTGGAAATTTTGCTGTTGATTCGAAATTTTTGAAAATGTTGCACATTGTTGCAAAGATATTCTTTCTTTTCTACCCAAAATATTACCTCCAAACAAGGTTCACTTCGTAGAATCGAGACTTGAAATCCAAATTGCTTGCAATTGACCTTCTTCAAGGAAGCTATCAATTTCCTTGATATGAACAAGAAAGAGAATTTGATATTGTGAAAGCAGTTGATGAAAGAGTATTGATAATAGAATTTCACAAGATTAAAGAGGATTCTTGATAGATTTGGCAGTTTGATATCCTTAGAGCTTCTCTCTTGATAATCTTTCTGCACTCTTTTGGGCCTCTTTGGTGTTTTGGCTATATTCTCCTTCATTTTGGAGATGTTCTGACTTTCTCTCTGTCTCTTTTTCCTTTCTTGCTCTCTTTTGGGAAGGGTACGTCACAAACTCCTTCAACTTGGAGATGTTTCAATCCTTCTTTGACGATATTGGCTTCTTGGCTAGAGATCTTTGGATGATAGCTGAAATTAAATATCTTTTAGGGATTGTTGAGAGGTTCATCGCATCTGCCTTCATCTTGACAGTGCTTTGGACCTTCCCTGGAAGGATCCGTCACAAACTCCGTCATCTTGGAGATGTTTCGAATCTTCTATGGCCCCGGGGGTCTACTCGCCTAATTCGCCTTCATCTTGACGACAGGTGAGAGATCCCTTTTGCGGATACTTAATTGCAGCTTAGATGATTCTGAGGAGACAAGGCTTGGGTAAATGCTCTCTTTTCTAGCACTCAGGATATTTCAACTGCCTCGTCTTTACAAGAATAGCCTTTAAAGATGCGCCATTGACTGCGATCAATATCGATCATCCATGGCTTTGCAAAACATTGAATTTTCTTTGCTGGCCATATCGAGGATTTATCCTTCATCCTTTTGGCTGGCCGATAGAAAGAATTTGAGTTTTGAATCTCTTTTCGCGAAAGCTTCACTCTTTTGGAAATGATGCCGAAGGTAAACTGAAATAAAGATTTGTGCAATAAAGATTCTGAAATCAACAATTGATTGACAAATTGACAAAATTTTCTTGAAATCCTTGGTGAAAGTGAGTATTTAAAGTCCGGTTCAACACATCCGTGACGAAGATTCTCCTCTCTTTTTCCCCAAAAAGAGAGACTCAGGCTTGGCCCTTACCTGAATGGGAAATGGGAAATACTCCTCTCTTCCCTGAAGAGGAGGTGTTTGCAAAACGAACTTTCGAAGAGAAATTGAGCTTTCGTCAAAGCTCCCTAATATTAGGCTTCTCTTATGGAAAGGGGGCCAAAAATAGTGAGGTCTGAAAATTGGGTCATGAAAGGAACGAGTCCATCACACTCTCCCTGCAAAGAGGGTCTTTCATGACGAAAATGGCCTAGTATGAAATTGGGGGGTCACAAGAAAAGCGAGTCTCCGTCAAGCCTCTCCCTTTAAAAGGGTTTCTTGTGTGAAATTGGAAATTGTTTTGCAAACGGTTCACAAAGACGCGAGTCCCTTCAAACTCTCCCTGAAAAGGGGCTAAGTGAACGAGTTGGATAGCATGCAAAAAGAATGAGCTCCCTCGAACTCTCCCTAAAAAGGGTCTCTCGCAAGAGAAAATGATTGAAATTAGATATTGAGATTGATTGACCCGAAGGTCAAAGTTGGATGACCTGACGGTCGAAATTGAGAATTGGTTGACCAAAAGATCAAAATTATGTGACTCGAAGGTCGAAATTTGGAAATTGAGTGACCCGAAGGTCGAAATTTGAGAATTGGAATTTGAAATTGAAAATTGGGTGACTCTGGGGTCAAAATTGGGAATTGAATGACCTAACGGTCGAAATTGAGAATTGATTGACCCGAAGGTCAAAAATTTGGAATTGGTTAACAGAAAGGTCGAAATTTCGGAAATTGGGCGACCCAACAGATCAAAAATTGATTGACCCGAAAGTTGAAGGTAGGAAATTGATTGACCCGAAGGTCAAAATTGGAAATTGGTATTTGAAATTGAGAATTGAAAATTGGGTGACCCAGAGGTCGAAATTGGAGAATTGCCTGATTTGAATATTTAAATTGGAATTTAGAGGGCAAAACATCGAATTTTGAGCAACTGACAGACTCTGATGATCGAAATAACTTGGATAAACAAATGAGAATAATGAATTCGAGTCAAAGCTCGAATGAAATACAGAGATCACGAGTCGGAACCCGGATCAACCAATGAAAATGATTTGAAATAAAACCCGAGTCGGAACTCGGTTTTCTGAAAAATTGGGATTTTGAAAATGTGCCAGTTTGAGTACTGGATTTTGGAATAATACCAGTCCGAGCGCTGGGTTTTTGGTTCAGTATTGGTGATGACCTTTTGATTTTGAATCGTTAGGAATTGTGATGGGACTGTTTGTTGAAATCCCAATACTGACTGGATTGTTGTTCATGCAGTTGAATGCAAATGAATATGAATTGATGCCTATGAATGCACAAGTGCATGAAATGAGAAATTTGTTTATCCTGCCTGCATACAGAACAAAAATTTAAAAATGCCCCCAGTGTAACTGGGAAAGAAGGTTGGATCATTATCTGAAGGAAACAGGAAGGATTTACAAGAGAAGAATAAATGTTTCAAGTATAAAACTTTTTCAAATGTCGCGCGTTAATAGGATCTGGCAATTCTACCCCATCGGCATTGATGAGCCGATATGCGTTGCGGGGTAATGCTTCTTTGACGACATATGGGCCTTCCCAATTTGGCGACCATTTACCGCCAGGATGATGCTTGAGATAAGCTGTGGATCGAAGCACTAACTCATTGACTTTGAATCTTCTTTCGATGACCGACTTCGCATATTGCCTGGCTACTCTCTGGCGATAAGATTGAGCATGCTCTGCTGCTTTTAACCTTCTCTCGTCGAGTAAGTCTAACTGTACCAGTCGCTGCTGCTGGCATTGATCAAGGGGTAATTGCAGAAGCGATGCAAATTTCAAAGCGGGCTTTTGAACGTGTAGCGGCAACACTACTTCTGTTCCATAGACCA
Source organism: Nuphar pumila (assembly GCF_984573655.1). Classification (NCBI taxonomy): domain Eukaryota; kingdom Viridiplantae; phylum Streptophyta; class Magnoliopsida; order Nymphaeales; family Nymphaeaceae; genus Nuphar; species Nuphar pumila. The sequence goes on from NC_143254.1 coordinate 60,362,292, forward strand.
GTTCTGATGGGGTAGCATTCGTTGGTGTACGAATGGTGGTCCGATAGGCCCATAGTGCGTCGTGGATTTTCTCATGCCAGTCACGGCCTGTTTCCACAGTTCGCTCCAAAATACGAATTAAAATCTTGTTGGTGGCCTCTGCCTGACCATTCCCTTGAGGATAATATGGAGCGGAAAAATGGTGATAGATCTTGAATTTTGAGCAGAATGTTTTCATCTTTTCATTCTTGAAATGACTGCCATTGTCTGACACAATGTCATGTGGGATGCCGAAACGGCAAAGGATGTTCTTGTGAATAAAAGAGACCACGTGTCGGCCTTCTACTGTGCGAAGAGTGATAGCTTCTACCCACTTGGTGAAATATTCTGTTGCAGCAAGGAAATATTTATGGCCATTTAAAGCTGAAGGAGTGATGGGACCTACGACATCGAAGGCCCACATAGAAAATGGCCATGGAGAGACAACATACTGTAAATAAGTTGCCGGAGCATGGATGGAAGGTGCGTGTATCTGGCATTGCACACACTTCTTCACATAATGATAACAGTCTTGTTGCATAGTCTTCCAGTAGTAACCTGCTCTGATGATTTGCTTGACAAGGGTTTGGTAACCGACGTGGCCACCACAAATGCCTTCGTGTGCTTCTCGCACGACTTCTTTGGCTTCATCTTCGTCTAAACATCTGGAATACTCTGAACTGAATCCACGACGATAGAGGACATTGGCCAAAATAAAATATCGAGTAGACATACGCTGGATTGCTCGTTGCTCTTTCTTTGAGAGTTCTGGAGGAAATTCGCCAGTTTCTATGAAAGTTTTGATGTTGTAATACCAAGGCTTTTTCCTTTGCTCAGCTTGGTTTACTTGTTCCGCTGGAATGAAAGCAGGTTGGTCAAGTCTGCCAATTTCAAAAGAGCGACAAGATTCTCCATTTTTGAATGCTATAATGGAGCCTAAACTGGCGAGACTATCGGCTACTTGATTAAAATCTCTCTTGATGTGGAATAACTGAAATTCTTCAAACTTGCTGACAAGAGCTGAAACAATCTTTTGATAGGGAAACAACTTCTGATCTTTGACCTGCCATTCGGCTCGAACTTGATTGACAACAAGTAATGAGTCACCGTAGGCATGTACTCTCTTGACATTGAAGTCTAGTAGAATCTTTAGACCTTGAATTAGGGCTTCATATTCAGCCATATTATGAGTGCATTGAAAATCTAACTTGAGGGAAAATGGAATCATCTCCTTCTCAGGAGTGATTAATAAAATTCCGATGCCTATTCCGGCCATATTCTTAGAACCATCGAAAAATAGATTCCAGACTGAAGATTGCTGGATATTGCAAATTTGCTCATCAGGGAAGTCATCTTCGGCTTTCATCTCTTCTACTAGAGGAAAATCTGCCAATTGATCTGCAATTGCTTGGCCTTTGATTGATTGTTGTGAAACATATTCTAAGTCATACTGCATCAATAAGACTTGCCATTTGGCGACTCGTCCGCTGAGAAAAGGTTGCTCCAAGATGTATTTGAGAGGATTGAGTTTAGACAAGATTTTGACTTCTGATGCCAACAGGTAGTGTCTTAGCTTCTGACACATCCATACCAGAGCTAGGCAGGTCTTCTCTATATGAGAGTATTTCTTTTCATAATCTATGAAAGTCTTACTCACATAATAAATGGCGTGCTCTATCAGGCTGCCTTCTTTGTATTGTGCCAAGAATCCGCCACATGCGACTTGATTGACTGAGATGTATAACAGAAGAGGTTTTCCCAATTCTGGCGGCTTCAGGATTGGAGGATTGAGAAGATACTTCTTGATTCTATCGAACGATTGCTGACATTCTGGTCCCCATTCGAATTTCACTCCTTTTCTGAGCAAGTGGTTGAAAGGTTCACATCTCATCGCCAAGTTGGAAATAAATCGCCGGATTGATTGCATGCGTCCCTGAAGGCTACGCAACTCTTTGAGATTTTTCGGGGGTGGCATATCAATGATAGCCTTGGCTTTGGCCGGGTCAACTTCAATTCCCTTTTTACTGACCAGAAAACCCAACAGTTTGCCTGATTCGACTCCAAAGACACATTTTTGCGGGTTAAGCCTAAACTTGTAAAGAATGAGTCTCTTAAAGACTTGATCAAGGGCTTCGAGGTGATCTTCTCCCTCTTTAGATTTCACGAGAATATCATCAACATACGCATCCATGATTTTGCGCATTTGATCATGAAATATAACAGCCATTGCCCGTTGATATGTTGCTCCAGCATTCTTGAGCCCAAAAGGCATAACCGTATAGCAGAAAGTGCCCCAAGGCGTAGTAAAGGAAGTTTTAGATTGGTCGCGGGCGGCCAACTTAATCTGGTTGTAGCCGGAATATCCATCCATGAAGGAGAACATGACGTGTCCTGCTGTGCTGTCAATCAAAAGATCAATGCTTGGCAGTGGATAGTCATCTTTCAGAGTTGCCTTATTGAGATCTCTGAAGTCTATACAAATCCTGACTTTGCCGCTTTTCTTTGGGACAACGACGATATTGGCTAACCAATCTGGATAGTCAATAGGTCGGATAAATCCTGCTTTGAGCAGATCTTCAAGTCCTTCTTTGACTTGTTGCTCTATTCTAGGATCCATTTTTCTCAGCTTTTGCTTAACTGGCTTAGCATCCGGCTTCAAAACGAGTCGATGTTCGACCAATTTGGGATCTAAACCCGGCATATCTTCATATGTCCATGCGAACACTTCTTCATGCTGCTTGAGAAAATTTGTAAGTCTTTCTTTCTCTTCCGGACTTAGACTGATACCGATCTTGAGAATCTTGGGATATTCCTCTGAGCCGATATTGACATCTTCAGTAGGATCTTGTACTAGAGCAGATGGTTCATCTTGCTTCTGAACTGAGGTGAATTCTGGTAATTCCTGAAGAGACGGGTCAAATTCTGCATAATCATCTAACTGCTTTGCAACCTTGCTGTCTCCTGTGCTTGCTTTGACTCGGTGAATTGCTGCCGATTTCTGGAAAACCTTTGGATTGATAACGAGTTTCTTGATTGCTCGGGAAGACATTCCTGAAATTTTGGATAAGAAATGTGATTCAGGAAAAATCGTCCATCATACGACAAACCCTCAAAAAGAATTATGCATAAAATGACATTGAGTTATAAAATGAGAATGTAGAGACAAAAGAGGCAGATGGCACCCAGATAAACAGAGAAAATTGACATTTTATTGATTTGAATTGATAAAAGACATGGAGACATTTATTTTGAAAGGAATAGAAGGAAATGCAACAACGATTCTCAATGTGCCCCTCTGACAAAAACAGTCTTCTTTGGTGAGTTTCCGCCGAAAAACCCTAATCCTGCCCTGTGGGGACGATGCTTTTGGATTATTGGCTCGACACGACCATCTTCATTTTTGCCCAGTCCTTTAAACGGTTGATAACCATGCTTCAGAAGTAAGTCAAATCCCTTTCTTGCTTTCATGAATTGTGGAAACAATGGATGATCTTTGACAGTGTCGTAGCTGACACGACCTCCAACTTTGAAGAACTTGGGACCTTTCCATCGGGTCATGGCTACAGTGTGCAAGGATAATTCTGATGTTGCCTGGAATATCTCCTGACTTTCTTTGAGACTGATTTCTTCATTCTCTCTGATGCTAGGAATATCTGCAGTAAATGATGGTCGAGGTATCATAGGCTGTGGGAGCCTTTCTTCTGGGTCCTCTCCGAGCACAGTTGTAATCATTCCACCTTTTGACCATTTTACGCATTGATGTAAGGTGGAAGGCACTGCATTTGCATTATGAATCCATGTCCTTCCGAGCAGCAAATTGTAGGTGGGTGGCACATTGACCACATGAAAAAGCACGGAATGTACCGAATAATTAATGAATACTTCCAGGAATATCTTCCCTTTAGCCGTCTGACCATGATTGTCAAACCCATAGATGGTAATAGGGTCTGGAATGTATTCTTCTTCCTTAATGCCTAGCGCCTTTGCGGTCATTTCAGGACATATATTGAGGCTGCTACCTCCATCTACTAGCACATGGGGTACTGTCATTCCCCTGACCCGAACGACGATGTAAAGAGCATTATTGTGAAAGGAATGAGGCTTTGGAAGGTCCTCATCTGAGAAAGTGATCGGTGCATTAGTCATGGCTGAATTCACAATTTGTGCCATGTCTTCAGGAGTGGTACTGGGCTTAACTTTGATTTTTCTGAGCAGATCGTCCAGTACTTGCTGATGCTTGCAGGAACTTTTGGCCAAGTCAAAAATGGAAATATTGGACAAAGCGGTCAGAGGCTTCTGACTTGAATTCCCCGGCTTGGGCTTGATGATTTGATTGAGAAAATCAGGAAGTCCCTTTGACTTGGGGACTGACTTTACCGATGCTTCGGAGACTTTCATCTTACCAAATGCTGAGATTAGATCCATTTTCTTAGAATCAGGAGTTGCTTGTCGAAGTACTGATACCTGATGTTGAACTTGAAGATCTTGTGCAGAACATGGCTTGATGCGCTCATGTGGCAGAAATGGTTGGGCAGATACTACTGCTGTGGTGTGTGAAGGAAAAGGCTGCTTAAGAATGTCCATTTTTTCTTCTTCTTCTCCTTCTACCAATAGATTTTTATCGATAAGATCCTGCACAATGTTCTTGAGAACGAAACAATTCTCAGTGCTGTGTCCCACTGTTCTGTGGAACTTGCAGAATTGATCCTTCCATTTCCCCATAGGCACAGGGGGATCAGCCAACCTCGGTAATTTGACCATTTCCTTCGACAACATATACTCCAGCACATCTTCGAGTGATTGATCGAGAGGAGTGAATTTTCGATCATAACTCCATCCTTCATGTTTAACTTTTTCACGCAATTTAGGCCCTTGGTCTTGCTGAGAAGGCTTGCTGAACTGAGGAACAGGCTTCATTTTCTGATCTCCTTTATTGTTGGGATTGCCTGCGCCGTAACAGTAATCTTTCTTCTGCCCTTTGTACTGATTTCGGCTATTGTTGTTATTATTGTTGGCAGAGAAGGTGAAGTGAGCTTTCTTCTTCTGCTCACCTTGGGGGTTATTTTTGGAAAAAGTGAAGCCTTCATAGACTCCATTTTCTACGCTCAGCTCGAGCCATTCTGCTCGCTCAGTTAATTCAATGAAGGTCCTGGACGGTGCGGTAGAGATTAATCCTCTTAACGGCTGCGAAAAGTTATTGAGGATTAGGGACAGGGCGTGCCTTTCTGAAATGGGATCTCTCATTTTATTACAGGCTGACCTCCACCTGTGAATGAAATCCCGTGCTTTTTCATTCTCATTCTGCCTCAGACTGCAGAGATGACTTAATGTCGGGAGCGCTTCTGTATTGAACAAAAAGCGTTCAATAAATAAATTCACCACTTTATCGAACTCCTTGAGCTCGATGGGATTGATATGCTCAGCATACCATTTAGCTGCAACTCCTTCCAAGCTACGAGGGAAACACAGGAACAGTGCTCTGTTATTTCTCTTGAATGTTGAGCACTCTGCGAAGAAAGTGGCGAGATGGGCTTTCGGATCGCCAGAACCATCGAACTTGATAAATTTTCGGGGAAGATTTTCGAGATCGTCATCCCCTTCGAAGCCGTCATAGAAGTCCTCACTGGTAAAGACTTTCTTGCCCTTGTCGCGGGCTTGGAGATCCTTAACAACTCGGGCCATTTCCCTGAATTGTGACTGCAGAGGTTCTTCTGTGACTTGATTCTTTGCTTTGCGGCTCCTCCTTTGTTCTCGGCCACGTTTCTGAAATGCCGGAGGCACCTCATATTCTTCCTCAGTGTCTTCAGTTGATTCGGATTCATCTGAGATTTCTTCTGACTGAATCTGCTTTTTGGGAGCTTTCTCATTCTTATGTCCGTGGAACTTTTCTCTGAATTGATTTTTTTATGCACTAGTTCCAGCCTGTTCATTCATCATTTTATTCATCATCTTTCAGAACATGGCGTACATTTGAGGGTCTATGTCATCATCCTCTCGTTGCTGCTCTTGACTCTTCTCGAATCGGGGAGAGCCCATCTCTTCTTCTGAGGCTGACGAGTATTGCGATGCCGTTGTTCTTTTGCCTGATCTTGTCTGAACCATCAAATGTTATGGATGCTCTCAGATTTTGCTGTGGATGCTCTCCTATAGGGCAAAGACCTGATTAGATTATGAAGGAATTGGCTTTTGGAAAAATATGGTAGACAATTTGAAGAAGATATCCCATTGCGAGAATCACGACAATTGTGTTGTCAATTCTTGGCACGAGAAACAAACAACGAAAATATGCCTTGTTACCTAGGCGAGGTCATCAAGCCATAATAGAAAAAGAGAGAATCTTATTAAAATGAGAAAACATGATTTTATTGATCTTGACAAAGAGGTGGAGGACAGACAATTTGCCACCATTCACGATAATCAGCAGACACTCTAGGACCAGGAAAAATTTTAAGAGAGACAAAGGAATCCCAGCCGTAGCGGGCAGAATGATAGGCCCCGGACCATTGCGCGGAAGTGAGATCAAACTCTGCCACAACACCTGATAACAATCGGGCTTCGACGTACTGCTGTCTCTGGGAGAACTGCCGGACACACCTCTCTGGTTGGTAGTAAGTGCAGAAGAATGGGCCCAGTAACTTGAACCTCTTACCATAAGCATAGGTGTATCTAGGAGGAGATAGTTGTCGATCAAAATAGTCCCATACCACATCATCTTCTTGAATGTTGTTGATCATAGACCGGTACTGGGCCACTGGAAGGAGCTCTTGTCCATTGTATCTAAAAGAGCTTGCTCGGGCTGGAACATGCTGAAAGAACCAGGATTGACGCGCATAGATACATCCTTCAACTAAGATAGATTCTCCAAGTGAGAATCGAGTCAGACCTCGATATAGGAAGGCGAGCGCTGCCATGGCTATAGAAAGACGATTGGTTTGCCGACTTCCCCATCTTCTCATAAGCTGGATTATTTTGATGTCCATGTAATTCTGTCCATCTGGGAAGAGGGATAATCCTACAGTGCACAAAACCATTGCATTCTGAATCCTTTCTCTGGCTGTTCTTGATAACAAGCTGACTTCGACGAAGGTCCCGTACTGGCGGTATAACTCTAGTAGGTCAACATATTCATTTCCTTCTAACTGGATCAGGGGCCAAGATCGGCGGCCTGTCATACGAGCTAAGGAGTCTCGGGGGTCTAAACCCTTGACATTGATCAAGAATTGATGTTCTAATGGATCGCTTGGTTGACCGGTTGGTTCTGGCAACCCCATGATTTCTGAAAATTCATCCATTAAAACGGTCATCTCTCCCCATGGGAACCAGAAGGTGCACGTCCGAGGATTCCATCGCTCCGCCATTGCATGGATCAAGTTGCCATTGATGGTCTGCTTTCCGACTGCTGACGCCAGTTCTAATCCGCACTCGCTCAAATGGTCCGGGAACATTCGGGAAAAGCTCTTTAGCCAGGAATAATACCACCGGGGAATGAAAGTTCCGGTGCTAAGGGCTCGATGTTCAGGACGACCTTGTCGCACCTCGAAGGAGATGTGACCTTCAGGAAAGATAGGATCGACTTGACTGGATGCCATCGAACTGAAAACAGAGAAAGACTCAGAATGAGACTTAGGAAAATATGAGAAATTTTGAAAAATTTTGCAGGCAGGATAAAATGCAGCTAGAAATTTGAGATCCAGTGGAAAGGTAGAATGTAAAATCACCTGGAGTTTTGAAAAAAATTGGATATTTGGGAAAATCTTCCAGGGTTTGAGAAAAAGACCTTGTGGAAAATAAGGATATTTTGAAAAAGACCTAATGAGTTGAAAAATATTGGGAAATATAAAGAATTGAAGAAATAACACCCATACAATCACATCCTGCACAAACATTTATGCGCATACAACATTCCCTAAAAGGCTGACTCTAGATGCATCAATTTGAAAATAGCTGTAGGACCTTAATCCTAACTCTAGGTTTAGATCATCTTCGTCCAATCCAGTTATGCCGATATACCCGAACCGAAATTCGAGGTACGTGGCATATAATTTCAACTCCGGTTCTAAGGTAAGGTTTTCCAACATCCTTGAGCGCCTACCGATATACTTCGGACTGTGGCCCGCGGTACGTGGTAGGGGGGTGTTAACCCAAATCATTGGCCCAGTTGTGAGGCTCTGTCCCGAACTAGGGTTCTGGAAGAGAGCCCAGCAACGTGAAGACCGGGTAATAATAGGTAATGGAGATTTTGAAAAATGATCACATGCCAGAAATAGAGGGCTCTAAATCCTAGAGAGATAGACTTTGAAAATCTTTGAAGAAGCATACATTGTTTGCATTCAGATCCTAAATTGAGGAGAGTTGTATTTAGACCTAAGTCTATGTGAGCATGAAAATATCTCCTCAATATGGTCCTACCAAACCATGCCTAAGCTATATGCATTCAATGTCAGCTGGGTCAGAATCTAGGCTCCTAGGCTCACATGATATTGAAAGTAAAAGCTGACATTTTGTGAACATAATTTCGATAATTGAACTAAGTCAAGCACAATTTTAGTCAGACAAGGACAGGTCCCATCTCGGTCGCCAAACCTGTTATCGTCGCAAAATTTTTTCTTGTCTTCCCTTCCTTGCGAAAGGGAGAGGGAAACGCTTTCGCGCTTCAAACTTGACCGGATTTTGGAAATTGTTTTGAAATACTCGCCTCCGTTTTTGAAAATTGCGGGAAAATCCATTGGATGGGGCTCGACCTGTCGGTACGAGGTTCGACCGTTCCTGCCGCCTTTAACAGGGGTAATCTAACCAAGGACCAAAAATTGTGCTTGACTTAGTAAAATCATCGAAATTGTGTTCTATCCTAAATGCACATAGAATTCAGGCATGTGCTATGAGATTTGGTAAAATATAAGTTGAAAAACTATGATGTATGCTTAGAAAATATTTGGAGTTGAAAAGCATTTCTTAGTAAAAGATGGAAATCAATCTCTCAGGAAAACTCAGACGAAGAAGGTTTGAAATCTCAAGAAAGTTTATAAAGAGTTGGAAAATCTTGAAGAGATGAGAACCTCGGGAAAATCTTGAGAAAGTTTAGATGAAAATCTCAGGAAAATCTTGAGAAAGTTTAGATGAGAATCTCGGGAAAATCTTGAGAAAGTTTATAAAGATTTGGAAAACTATGAAGAAATGAGAATCTCAGGAAATTTTAAGAAAGTTTAGAAAGACTTAGAAAACTATGAAGAAATGAGAATCTCAGGAAATTTTAAGAAAGTTTAGAAAGACTTGGAAAATGAGAGAAAAAAAAAATAAGAATCTCAGGAAAATGAAGGAATTCTTGAGAAAAGATGATCGCTTGAAAAGAAAAACACTTATCAGGAAAACTTGGATTTTGAGAATTTCTTAAGAAAAGGATAGAAAATTTATAGGAAAGATTCATTGGAGAAGGAAATTCAAAACTTAGGAAATTGAAATCCTGAGAATCTGGTCTTTGAAATGTTTGAAAATCAACTTGGATTCTTGAGAAAATGAGAAATTCCTTTGAAAAGAATCTTAAGGAAATAACTTTTTAAGGAAAATCACAGGAAAACATTTGATTTGGGAAATCCAACTCCGAATATCATCATAGTTTCTTGAGAAAATCGATTCCATGAAGTGAAAATCTTTTGAGAAAATCATGAGAAAAACAAATGATGCAGATGATGTGAATGAATGAATGCACTTTTGAAAATATTTCTGAAAATTTTATTGGAAAAAATGTGGATTAAGCCAAAGTAAATCCTTCATATATTCTGACTGTGGCCATGAATATACTCAGGGTTTATTTGAGTTAATTCACAATATTTTGAAAACATTGGAAATATGAGGTGCATTTTCAAGATAGCCTAAGAGTGTAGGCTTAATGTGACTGGTAGAGAGATGATGGATCTGGGTCTCATCCATATTCCGACTAGGGCCGTAAATATGGATTCCACCGAGTTCATCAACTCTCTAAGAGTTGGTGCACGTGCCATTCGTGTTCATCCACGGTGAATTTTGAAAATTTGAGATATATGCATCATGGAATCAAGATATTACTGAAATCAAACTATATGAGATGCGGCCTAATCTAAGCAATAAAAGTAAATCTTATTCCAAGGTTTACATTGGATTGTTACATTGCATAACATAAAGTAAAAGAAAATTGAAATGGAGCCAAGGAATCTGCATCTTCTAGATTTTCCTGCAAAATGAGAGTTAGTACAAAATAACCGAGGGAATGAACATATATACTATATACAACAAAGATATATATGTAGATATAGAAATGTTTGAATTTATGCTAAATGATATATGGTAATGACGATATATATACAAAAAAAAAAAAAGTAAAAGAAAAGGAAAAATATATATGATATCCAATGCACATGAAGGTATATATATATATATATATATAAGTATGTATATATGTATATATATATATATACATATGTATATACATATATACGTATACATATAGGTAGATATACAATAGACATACATATACCTAGATATGTATATACCTATGATGAGAAAATATACATATTTAATGAAAATTCCATATAATGGGTAAAATAAAAAAAAAAATACAGGTATATACAGTTTCTGTAGGGAATTTTACATAATCATATTTCTCAAATTACAACATATTTCTCAATGAAATCGGGTATGGAGCTTCCCTATATATCAATAATGACGCGTGCAAAAGATGGCCAAGAAATCATGAACGGATATTAAAATATCCATCCATGAAAATGGCCGAATATCAAGACTGCATTCCTGCAGAAAATTGAGTGGCTAAATGCATGATATACAAAACGTGTATAACACATGATGCAAAGGTATTATGGAATGATTTCAAAGGTGCAGGGGATGATTACTTGTCATTACATACATGAATGACATGTTAATATACAGCTAGTATCTTTGAAACGAAGGTATGGAGGTAAGGATAGCCCGAATTTTGCAACAAAAAGATATATTGTCATAAGCTGGCATAACAAAAGAAATACTGAATTAAGATGAGCATAAGATATGATTGTTGCTATGTTAAATGAAGGTATTAATAGCTACAGCAAGCACAGGGAAATCGGTGGAGTCAACCTTGAATATATACCCTGACAATGCTGACAAAATGACAATATACAGAAAGTTACAGCCTGCTGCCCTTGCTATGGGTTTCGCAAACGTAGGAAAACGATTAAATGAAATCTGCCATTACAAATACACAGGCCCAAACATTGTATGTGCTGATATACAGCACTTGCATTGTGAGACTCAATCCCTAAAATAACAGAATTTCATAATGACACAAATGTGGATTTGGTAAAAAGAAGTAGTGAGATATCTTCTCTATATACTTTTCATGATTGGGAATGGAAGCAGATGCAGCCCTTCCAGTAAGGTAGACAAGATATTACAAGCCATGGGGTTAACACGGTGATGCTAATCTGCTAAATTTTATAAAGCATAGTGAGGATTAAGGTAAAGACATAAACTAAGGGATATATATAAACAAAATTTTCTGCAAGACTGATTACCACTTATATCCTATGGCTTATACAAACAGATAATAATCAGATTTTATGAGATTTCAATAAGTTTCAGACCTGTTATCGATCATCACTGTGGTGTTATTAATATCACTAACACATATCTGATAGGAACTCATAATCGGTGAAGGACAAAAGACTATTTATATATATATATATATATATATATATATATATATATATATTTTTTTTTTTTTTTATCAGCTGATGTAAAAGCATTAAAAGATGATCACAAAAGGTGAATACTTATGTGCAAAAGAAGGAACGATAGCAGATATACAGCCTTTTGCAACTTATTAAGGATTCAAACATGGACTTTAGGCAATCATCTATGGAATAATCGATCAGCTGATATAGAATATACAGAGGAAATGCTTTTAGGTTGAAAATGAGGCCTTAAGCAGTCCTTCCTCTTACATCAAATCCAACTAAAATCCTGCAACCAGATCTTAATTTAATAACTAAGAACTAAATAGAAATACATACAGATATACGTTACCTATATATCCCCTGTTCCAATTGACTTGCAGAGAGCCAATGAAAATCGTTTTTTTTTTTTTAGGCTAACAGAAATGAGGATGTGGGCTGGGCGGCAGGATGATGGGCTGAAGGCTGAAGATGGAAGACCTCCCACTGGGTCTCCTGCTGGCCGGTGTGCTGAAGAAGATGGTCTTCACGCTAACCCTCCTATTGGCTGGACTGAATGTGCAGCTTGGATTTGAAGGAAATAGGAAAGAACCTGCTGGATTCCCTACACCAAAGTGGCTATAGATAGCAGGAAAAGGGCGTCCTCTGCTGCTGGGTGTTTCAAGCTGGATGTAGCTTCTGCTGGCTGGGCGGCAGGATGATGGCAGCCTGCTGGGTTGAAGGAAATGATGGGAGATGATGGCTGCTGAGGGAAATGGGCTGTTTCCTGATGGTTGGGACTGAAGAAGATGCAAACTCCTTCCTCTTCAATGGACAAGGGCGCTGGTGGTGAAGACCGGTGGCTGCTGCCAATGAAAGGGGACTCCACGCTGAGAAGGGAAGCTCCCTCCCCTCTGCTGTTGGGCTGAATCAAAAAAAAAAAAATGGGGAAAGCCAGCACACGTCCAGGATGAAATCCCTGCAGAAATCCCCCAAAAGAAAAACCGTCAATCCCCCCCTTTTTCGTGAATCCTTTGCCCCTTTTTAAAAAGAAACTTTCCCCTCTTAAAAAAAAAATGCAGGTTTTCCTTTCCGTTACCCTTTTCTCTTCCTTTTTTTTTTTTTGAAAACTTTTTGAAAGTTTTGTAACCGAATTTTTAAAACTTGCTTCATTTACCTAAGTTTTAGGTAAATTTATTATATTATATATTTTTTTTTTTTTGGAAGTTCGGTTGTGCCACTTTAAGGCTGCCTCTTTCTAAAAAAAAAAAAAAAAAAATTTATTAAAACAAATAAAATAAAAAGGAAATAAATGAGAGGCTTTTATGGAAATGCCACCTCAATTCACTTTTAAAATCCTTTTGAAAATAAAGCTTTATTTTGTTTTTGCAAATCTTTTATTTTCAAGTGGGGTGCCACATGTGTGTGGGCCCACTAACTAAAAATGAATAATATTGAGAAAAATAAAAAAAGAAAATTTGCAAATTGGTATGGATTTCGGGTGGGTCCCGCTCCATTTATTTGAAGATACGAGATAAAACCTTATTTGTTTTTTTTTTTTTTTTTTTCAAGAATTTGGAAAAATTGGGTTTTCAGGGCAAAAATATGGATAAATGTAAAAACAAAATTTGTAAAGAGATTTAAAATCTTTTGCAAAAACAGTTTTGAGATAAAATCTTTAAAATCAATATCCAAATATCCAGATTGTTTTGTTGAGAAAATTTTTGTAATTCAAAGTCCTGGGGGTAAAATGGGAAAATTTGGTAGTTTTGAATACCCAGGGTTTTAAAAATCAATAAAAAGTTTAAACATCAAATCTGGATGGATAATTTTGCAAATCAGGAGTTCTGGATCTCAAACTGATATGCTATGTAATGAAATGATGCAAAGTGTTCATGCAATGCGATGCAAAGACATGTTTCAGTGAAATGTCACTCTGAGCTCGGACTTGAAAATTCTAACTTTTGTCCAGAAAGAGGATTTTGAAATTTTGCAATTTGAAGATGTCTCTGAACCTAAATAAAGAAATTTTGAGGCTCAAGAATGAGATTTAGGACTTTCTTCAAGGTTCAATCTTGGAAAATGACTATTTTGCCCTTCATTGCTTCTGGAGAACTGACACGTGCCGATTGAGGGCGATGTCGAGAGGGTGAGTGAAAATTTGGGGTGTTTACACCGTACACAAGGTCATAAGCCACTTGTCTCAAGCATTCATTGGATCTTGTCTTTCAATCGCTTTTTACCCATTACAACTCTATCTATCAAGGTATCCAGATTCCTTGATATGGTCATCATTCGTGAGTTGTTCGGCTGTCACCGCGTAGACACGACCTGCCACAGGTTTCTGCTCTATCCTGGGTAGTGGCAGTCGTTGTTGTTATTACACGAGACCGTAGCCCTTCCCGAAATCCGTTGATATATTTATCGGCCCTCTCCTCGTCGGTATCAAATAACCGAGAGCAATACCGCTCAAGGTTCTGAAACTTGGTAGTATAGTCGATGAGACTCATACTACCTTGCTCTAGTTCTAGGAACTCCATCTTTTTCTTATTTCTGGAGTACAACAGTGTCATCGACGCGAAATTTTTCTCGTCTTCCCTTCCTTGCAGAAGAGAGAGGGAAATGCTTTCGCGATTCAAACTTGACCGGATTTTGAATTTTTTTTTGAAATACTCGCCTCCGTTTTGAAAATTGCGAGAAAATCCATGGGATGGGGCTCGACCTGTCGGTACGAGATTCGACCGTTCATGCCGCCTTTAACAGGGGTAATCGAACCAAGGACCAAAATTGTGCTTGACTCAGTAAAATTATCGAAATTATGTTCTATCCTAAATGCACAAAGAATTCAGGCATGTGCTATGAGAATTTTGGAAAATGTAAATTGGAAAATATGATGTATGATGAGAAAACATTTGGAGTTGAAAAGCATTTCTCAGGAAAAAATGGAAATCAATCTCTCAGAAAACTCAGATGAAGAAGGTTTGAAAATCTCGGGAAAGTTTATAAAGACTTAGAAAATCTTGAAGAGATGAGAATCTCGGGAAAATCTTGAGAAAGTTTATAAAGACTTGGAAAACTATGAAGAAATGAGAATCTCGGGAAAATTTTGAGAAAGTTTATAAAGACTTGGAAAACTATGAAGAAATGAGAATCTCGGGAAAATTTTGAGAAAGTTTATAAAGACTTGGAAAACTATGAAGAATGGAGAATCTCGGGAAAATTTTGAGAAAGTTTATAAAGACTTGGAAAACTATGAAGAAATGAGAATCTCGGGGGAAATGGAAGGAATTCTTGAGAAAAGATGAACATTTGAAAAGGAAATCACTTGTTGGGAAAACTCGGACTTTGAGAATTTTCTTAAGAAAAGGACAGAAAATTTATAGGAAAATTCATTGGAGAAGGAAATTTAGAACTTAGGAAATTGAAATCTTGAGAAATTTATCTTTGAAATATCTGAAAATCAACTTTTGATTCTTGAGAAAGAGAAAAAATTCCTTTTGAAAAGAGTCTTAAGAAAATAACATTTTCAGGGAAAATCACGGGAAAACTTTGATTTGGGAAATCCAACTTCGAATATCATCATAGTTTCTTGAGAAATCGATTCCATGAAGTAAAAATTTCTTGAGAAAATCATGAGAAAAACAAATGATGCAGATGATTTGAATGAATGAATGCACTTTTGAAAAGATTTCTGAAAAATTTGTTGGAAAAATGTGGATTAAGCCAAAGTAAATCCTTCATATATTCTGACTGTGGCCATGAATATATTCAGGATTTATTTGAGTTAATTCACAATATTTTGAAAATATTGGAAATATGAGGTGCATTTTCAAGATAGCCTAAGAGTGTAGGCTCAATGTGACTGGTAGAAAGATGATGGATCTGGGTCTCGTCCATATTCCGACTAGGGCCGTAAATATGGACTCCACCGAGTTCATCAACTCTCTAAGAGTTGGTGCACGTGCCATTCGTGTTCATCCACGGTGAATTTTGAAAATTGAGATATATGCATCATAGAATCAGGATATTACTGAAATCAAACTATATGAGATGCGGCCTAATCTAAGCAGTAAAAGTAAATCTTATTCCAAGGTTTACATTGGATTGTTACATTACTAATATAAAGTAAAAAAATGAAATGGAGCCAAGGAATCAGCATCTTCTAGATTTTCCTGCAAAAATGAGAGTTAGTACAAGATAACCAAGGAAATGGGTATATATATACTGTATACAACAAAGATATACATGTAGATATAAAAATACTTGAATTTATGATAAATGATATATGATAATGAAGATATATTTGCAAAAAGTGAAAGAAAAGAAAAATATATGTGCTAACAAGTGCACATGAAGGGATATAGGATATATATATATAAGTATATATATATGTATATATATATGTACATAACATACATATATATGTATATATGTAGGTAGATATACAATAGATATACATATATATAGACATATATATATAATGAAAAAATATACATATTAATGGAAATTCCATATAATGGGTAACATCAGAAAATACAGGTATATACAGTTTCTGTAGGGGATTTCACAAAGTCGTAGTTCTCAAATTATACAATATTTCTCAGTAAAATTGGGTATGGAGCTCCCCTATATATCAATAACAAAGCATGCAAAAGGTGGTATAGAGATCATGAACGGATATGGATATATTCGTTCATGAATATAGCTAATTATCAAGACTGCACATTTGCAGAAGAATGAATGGGTTTTCTTTTTATACAGAGTAAAAAGGATGCTAAGTGGCAATAAAGGATGGCTACAACTATGAGATGCTAAGTTAATGAAAGAGAAGATGGCTATATTGTTATATGCAAAGAAAAAAGAGAATGACTATATATATGCATAAAGGGGCCTGCCATAATGCGATGTAAGCTTTTACACAACCTGAGCCTATAAGTCATTTATATCTAACTTTGCTCATATCATGTATAATTGAAATCAGCTGACTATATAAACAGGTTTCCATAAATAGTTTAGCAGAAAATATCATCTAGCTGAAAATATCCATGAGTTCACAAGAGGAAAAGCAAGTATATTATGATAAAAGGGGCTCTAAAATGGATATGCAGATTTACTTGCAGACATTGATCACTCAAACCCTGTGTAACAAATGGATCAATCAGCAAATCAGTTCAAATACTCCTACTGATGGGCAGGGTGAAGCCGTGATCTTGCAGCAAATTCAATCTGGGGCATCACCTTCCCTTATATACATGTGCAAAGTAGATCGAACATGCTAAAGGGGCATCCGAACTACTACTAGCTGGAAACATTTGCAGACTATGTGCAGGAAATTTGCAGGATAATGAATCAATACCAATCTGGAAAATGAATACAGAGTATAGAAAAAAAAAAACAAGCTTCGGTAAAATGACTTCTCAATGTCACCTAGCAAAAGAGGAGTTTTGAAAACAAAGGAAATGGGTAATGAAATCTGATTGAAACACTATCCGCTGCAGGGTTTTACATAACTAGCTGCGAGAACAGTAGCTTCAGCAGCACATCAAGCACGGCAGGTCTCCCAACCTGTTGCCAGTTTCCCAATCTGATGAAAAGTTACCTTTATCATGAATCATATTCAAAAGCCACTTAATTTCGCATAAAATGACTCTGCCAATGAGCACTCCAAGCTCAAAGAACAGACTCAACAATGCATCCAATGGACAAAAACAGGAATTACGTAGAAATACATTTCAACTATAACTTACAATCGTCTAAATTCTTGAACAATTTATCATATAAACATGAACATCCGTCTTATAACAAGTATATTAAACCAAGATTCTATCTGAAATCATACATCAACCGAGATCATCAATTCAAACTGCAACAAGGTTGTATTGGATGAAACTTAGAGGAAGGAAAAAAAACCGCCACCTCCTGTAGATTCCCTGCACTGAGTGACTTGTGTAAACAGCAAATGAAAGGTCGTTCCTTGCTGCTAGGCTGAATGAAAGGGGCTGAGCAGCAGTCGTTGGACCGCTGCTGGGTATCTTCTCTTGATAGGCTGAAGAGGCAGCAACCGTGTGGCTGGCTGCTGTATCTCCTGCTGGTAGAATGAAGAAGGATGAAGGATGGCGCTGGTGGTGGCCTCTCCTGCAGCTGGGGCTGAAGAAGGATGATGCTGGTGGTGGAAGACCTGCGGCTGGGGCTTGAGAAGGATCGGATGGGCAACCTCACCCTTCAGAGCAAATCCCTGCAAAACCCCAAAAGAGAAATCTCAATCCGTCTCCCCTTTTTTTTTCGTGAACACCCTGCCCCCTTTTTAAAAACTTTCCCCTCTTTTAAAAAAAAAAAACGCAGGGCCCTTCCGTTACATTTTTTTTTTTGAAAGCTTTTGAAAGTTTTGTAACCGAATTTTTGAAAACTCGTCGTTTTGGTGATGGACGAAATCTTAGGTTTTTAAAACCATTTTGGGTTCATTTACCTAAGTTTTAGGTAAATGAGCATTTTAAGCAAGTTCGGCTGTGGTGATTTTTTTTAAACTTTTTTTAAAACTGTTTCTAAAAAAAATGAATAGTGACATAATAAAAAAAAATAAAAATTAATGATAATAATAAATGGGAGATGCCACCTCAGCCATCTTTAAAATTCTTTTGAAAATAAAGCTTTATTTTGTGTTGGCAACTCTTTTATTTTCAATTGGGGTGCCACATGTGTGTGGGCCCACTAACTAAAAATGAATAATATTGAGAAATAAAAAAAAGAAAATTTGCAAATTGGTATGAACTTCGGGTGGGTCCCGCTTGAGAATAAACAACTTACCTGAGAGTCTGAGTATGATGCTAGTTCAAAGGTGGGTCCCGCTCTATTTATTTGAAAATACGAGATAAAACATTATTTTGACTCTTTTCAGGGCAAAATTATGGATAAATGTAAAAAATTTTGTAAAGGGATTTAAAATCTTTTGCAAAAAGTTTTGAGATAAAAACTTTAAAATCAATATCCAAATATCCAGATTGTTTTTCTTGAGAAAATTTTTGTAATTCAAAGTCCTGGGGGTAAAATGGGAAAATTTGGTAATTTTGAATACCCAAGGTTTTAAAAATCAATTTAAAAAAAAAGTAAAAAAAAAAAAATCAAATCTGGATGGACAATTTTAAAAATTAGGAGTTCTGGATCTCAAACTGACATGTTATGCAGTGAAATGATGCAATGCTATGCAAAGACATGTTCTATGAAATGTCACTCTGAGCTTGGACTTGGAAATTCTAACTTTTTGTCCATAAAGAGGATTTTGAAATTTTGCAATTTGAAGATGTCTCTGAACCTAAATATAGAAATTTTAAGGCTCAAGAATGAAATTTTGGACTTTCTGTAATGTTCAATCTCGAAAAATGACCATTTTGCCCTTCATTGATTCTGGAGAACTGAAATATGACGATTGAGGGCGATGTCAAGAAGGTGAGTGAAAATTTGGGGTGTTTACAGATGCCCCTCTTTGCTACTAAGCCGGCTCAGGGCCGAGCTTAGTGGCAAAGAAAAACACACTAAATTTGGGCTATATAAAAAAAAATGCCCCAGTTAGAAGGATCTGACTGGGTATGAGGAAATTAGCCCGGTGAAGATGAAATGAAGAATGAAGAGAAATGATTGGCTTTATGAGAGTGAAATTCAGGTTTTTGCCTTTAACCTGGATGGGACAGAAATACCTCTCATGGAACGAAGCTCAGGTTTGCCCCTTAACCTGATTGGGGAATTAAATATCTTATAGAAATGAGACCCAGGTTTATACCCTTAACCTGATCGGGCGGAAAATGGACAGAATCCTCGAAAGAAGAGACCATGATGGAACTTTCGGATTTTGCACAATAAATCCGACAGGGGTTTTGCAAAAGGAAGGAAAATGGGGTCCCTAAAGCTTGAAAAGGGGTTGATTTTGGACGTCTCATTGCTGAGACTAAAATCGGCTTTTGAAATTGCCTTTTGCGAGAAATGATTGGTGGTTTGACCTCGAACCGAAATGGGGACTGTCTATGGTGGGACAGTGGGGACATAGGGAAGTGTGCGAATCTGAGAGCTTACACTCTCAAAGTAGGGAAGGAATCAAGTCCTTAAGAGGGATTTTAAAATTGGTGTCAGGATGTGTCGAAAACAAACATCAATCTCTCACTTCATGTCATGATAGCTAGAAAATATTGTCAAAATGTTGAGAATTCTGTTGTTGATCTTAAGTTTTTGAAAATGTTGCACATTGTTGCAAAATATTCTATCTTTTTCTACCTGAAGCATTACCCCCAAACAAGATTCACTTCGTAGAATCGAAATTGGAAACCCAAATTGCTTGCAATTGACCTTCTTCAAGGAAGTTATCAATTTCTTCGATATCTATATGAAAGAGAATTTGATATTATGAAAGCAATTGATGAAAGAGTATTGATAGTAGAATTTCACAAAATTAAAGAGGATTCTTGATAGATCTAGCAGTTTGATATCCTGGGAGCTTCCCTCATGATAATCTTGCTGCACTCTTTTGGCTCTCTTGGGTTTTGGCTACATTCTCCTTCATTTTGGAGATGTTTTTGCTTTTTCTCTTTTTTTTTTTCCTCTCTTTCCTTTTTTTTGGAAGGATACGTCACAAACTCCTTCAACTTGGAGATGTTTTGATCCTTCTTGGACGATGGGTTTGGAGATCTTTGGATGATAGCTGAAATTAAATATCTTTTAGGGATTGTCAGGAGGTTCATCGCATCTGCCTTCATCTTGACAGTGCTTTGGACGTTCCTTGGAAAGATCCATCACAAACTCCGTCATCTTGGAGATGTTTCAAATCTTCTTTGGCCCCGGGGGTCTACTCGCCTAATTCGCCTTCATCTTGACGACAGGTGAGAGATCCCTTTTGCAGATATTTAATTGCAGCTTAGGTGATTTTGAGGAGACGGGCTTGGGTAAATGCTCTCTTTTCTAGCACTCAGGATATTTCCACTGCCTCATTTTCTCGAGAATGGTCTTTAAAGATGTGCCATTGACTACGATCAATATCAATCATTTATGGCTTTGCAATAACATTGAATCTTCTTTGCTGGCCATATCGAGGATTTATCCTTCATCCTTTTGGTTGGCCAATAGAAAGAATTCGAGTTTTGAATCTCTTTTCGCAAAAGCTTCACTCTTTTCGAAGTGATGCTGAAGGTAAATTGAGATAGAGATTAGTGCAATAAAGATCCTGAAATCAACAAATAATTTGATTGACAGATTGACAAAATTTTCTCGAGATCCTTGGTGCAAGTGAGCATTTGAGGTCCGGCTCGATACATCCGTGATGAAAATTCTCCTCTCTTTTTCCCCAAAAAGAAAGACTCAGGCTTGGCCTTTACCTGAATGGGAAATGGGAAATACTCCTCTCTTCCCTGAAGAGGAGGTGTTTGCAAAACGAACTTTCGAAGAGAACTTAAGCTTTCGTCAAAGCTCCCTAATGTTAGGCTTCTCTTATGGAAAGGGGCCGATAATAGTGAGGTATGAAAATTGGGTCATGAAATGAACGAGTCCATCACACTCTCCCTAAATAGGGTCCTCCCTGACGAAAATGACCTAGTATGAAATTGGGGGGTCACAAGAAAAGCGAGTCTCCGTCGAGCCTCTGCCTTTAAAAGGGTTCCTTGTGTTAAATTGGAAATTGTTTTGCAAATGGTTCACGAAGATGCGAGTCTCTTCAAACTCTCCCTGAAAAGGGGCTAAGTGAACGAATAGGATAGCATGCGAAAAGAACGAGCTCCCTCGAACTCTCCCTAAAAAGGGTCTCCCGCAAGAGAAATGATTGAAATTGGATATTGAGATTGATTGACCCAAAGGTCGAAATTGGAAATTGGAAAATTGGTTGCTGGAAATTGAATGACCCGAAGGTCAAAATTGGATGACCTAACGGTCGAAATTGAGAATTGGTTGACCGAAAGGTCGAAATTGCGTGACCCGAAGGTCAAAATTGAGAATTGAGTGACCTGAAGGTCAAAAATTAGAAATTAAATGACCTGGAGGTCAAAATTGAGAGTTTGGAATTGAGAATTGAGAATTGGAATTGAAATTGGGTGACCCAAAGGTCGGAATTGGAGAATTGCATGATCCAAAGATTTAAATTGAAAATTGGTGGGCAAAACATCAAATTTGAGCAATTGACAGACCCTGGGGATCAAAATGACTTGGATCAAGAAAGGAAAATGATGAGTTCGAGTTAGAGCTTGAATAAAATACAGAGATCACGAGTCGGAACCCAGATCAATAAAAGAAAATGAAGAGCTCGAGTCAGGACTCGAGTAAATAAAGAGATCTCGAGTCAGAACTTGGATCAACAAAAGAGGATAATTTGAATAAAAACCTGACTCGGAGTTCAGTTTTCCAGGACTGACTCCAAAAGTTGAATTTTAAAAATGTAACGGTTTGAACACCGGATTTTGAGATAATACCAGTTCGAGCGCTGGTTTTTTTTTTTTTGTTCAGTATTGGTGTTTATCTTTCGATTTTGAATCATTAGGAATTGTGATGGGACTGTTTGTTGAAATCCCAATACTGACTAGATTAATGTTAATGCAATTGGATGTAAATGAATGCAAATTGATGCTCATGAATGCACAAGTGCGTGAAATGAGGAATTTGTTTATCCTGCCTACATACAGAACAAAATTTTAAAATGCCCCAGTGTAACTGGGAAAAGAAAGTTTGATCATTATTTGAAGAAAATGGAAGGATTACAAGAGGAGAATAAATTTTTCAAGTATAAAATTTTTTCAAATGTCGAGCATTAATGGGATCTGATAATTCTACCCCATTGGCATTGATGAGCCGATATGAGTTGCGGGGTAATGCTTCTTTGACGATATATGGGCTTTCCCAATTTGGCGACCATTTCCCGTCGGTATGATGCTTGAGATAAGCTGTGGATCAAAGTACTAAATCATTGACTTTGAATCTTCTTTCGATGACAGACTTCGCATACTGCCTGGCTACTCTCTGACGATAGGATTGAGCATGTTCTGCTACTTTCAGCCTTCTCTCATCGAGTAAGTCTAACTGTACCATTCGCTGTTGCTGATATTGATCAAGAGGTAATTGCAGGAGTGACGCAAATTTCAAAGCGGGCTTCTGAACATGTAGCGGCAATACTACTTCTGTTCCATAGACCAGTTCTGATGGAGTAGCATTCGTTGGAGTGCGAATAGTGGTCCGATAGGCCCATAGTGCATCGTGGATCTTCTCATGCCAATCACGACCTGTTTCCACAGTTCGCTCTAAAATACGAATTAAGATCTTGTTGGTGGCCTCTGCCTGACCATTCCCTTGAGGATAATATGGGGCAGAGAAATGATTATAAATCTTGAACTTTGAGCAGAATGTCTTCATTCTTTCATTCTTGAAATGACTGTCATTATCTGATACAATGTCATGCAGGATGCCGAAACGGCAAAGGATGCTCTTGTGAATAAAAGAGACCACGTGTCAGCCTTCTACTATACGAAGAGTGATAGCTTCTACCCACTTGGTGAAATATTCTGTTGCGGCAAGGAAGTATTTATGGCCATTTGAAGCTGAAGGAGTGATGGGACCTACAACATCGAAGGCCCACATAGAGAACGGCCATGGAGAGACAACAGATTGCAGATATGTTGCGGGAGCATGACTAGAAGGTGCATGTATTTGGCATTGCACACACTTCTTCACATAATGATAACAATCTTGTTGCATAGTCTTCCAGTAATAACCTACTCTGATGATTTGCTTGACAAGGGTTTGGTAGCCGACGTAGCCGCCACAAATGCCTTCGTGTGCTTCTCACACGACTTCTTTGGCTTCTTCTTCATCTAAACATCTGGAATACTCTGAGCTGAATCCACGACGATAGAGGACATTGGCCAAAATGAAATATCGAGTGGACATACGCTGGATTGCTCGCTGCTCTTTCTTTGAGAGTTCTGGAGGAAATTCACCGGTTTCTATGAAAGTTTTGATGTTGTAATACCAAGGCTTCTTCCTTTGCTCAGCCTGGTTTACTTGTTCCGCTGGAAGGAAAGCAGGTTGGTCAAGTCTGCCAATTTCAAAAGAGCTACAAGATTCTCCATTTCTGAATGCCATAATGTAGCCTAAACTGGCTAGACTATCGGCCACTTGATTAAAATCTCTCTTGATATGGAATAACTGAAATTCTTCAAACTTGCTGACAAGAGCTGAAACAATTTTTTGATAGGGAAATAGCTTCTGATCTTTGACCTGCCATTCGGCTTGAACTTGATTGACAACGAGTAATGAGTCGCCGTAGGCATGTACTCTCTTAACATTGAATTCTAGTAGAATCTTCAGACCTTGAATCATGGCTTCATACTCAGCCATGTTATGGGTGCATTGAAAATCTAACTTGAGGGAAAATGGAATCATCTTTTTCTCAAGAGTGATTAATAGGATTCCAATGCCTATTCTGGCCATATTCTTAGAACCATCGAAAAATAAATTCCAGACTGGAGATTGCTGGATATTGCAAATTTGCTCATCAGGGAAGTCATCTTCGGCTTTCACTTCTTCTGCCAGAGGAAAATCCGCCAATTGATCTGCAATTGCTTGGCCTTTGATTGATTGCTGCGAGACATATTCTAAGTCATACTGCATCAATAAGACTTGTCATTTTGCAACTCGTCCGCTGAGAAAAGGTTGCTCTAAGATGTACTTGAGAGGATTGAGTTTAGACAAAATTTTGACTTCAGATGCCAGCAGGTAGTGTCTTAACTTCTGACACATCCATACCAGAGCAGGTCTTCTCTATTTGAGAGTATCTCTTTTCATAATCTATGAAAGTCTTACTGTAACGCCCCGGATTTCCAAAACAAAGCTAAGTTAAAATTTTGATGAATTTCTTTTTTTTTTTCTTTGCAGCGAAATTTAGAAAAGCTTTTAGCAGCGGAATCAGACGATAATGAGTCGTCAGTTTTAGAAAACTCCGAGCACGTTGCAGGTATGTGGCCAAGCAACTCATTGACCACCAAAGTGTTCCATTTTATCGAAAACATATGTTTATTACAACACTACTGTTTAGGAAAGCAGTGTAGATTCAATAAAAAGGAAGCAGTACAACTCTGTCTAGAGAAACCCTGGAACTCGATGCCGCCTTGCTCCGCATATCGCCACGCAGGTACGACACCTGAAATCCCCATAAAACGGGGTCAGAACCACTGATGGTCTGGTAAGCATGCAGTCATACATCCATTCAACTCAAGTACGATAATGACCACTCAGGGTCGCAATGCGCAATAACGACGCTCAAGCCTCCAAGACTTAGCGTATATCGCAAGAGCCTCCTCAGGGCTATGAGTTGAACATCCGCTCGAGTCTTCATGACTTAGAGCAAGCCTTTTCAGGGCTGTGATTTGAATAACCGCTTAAGTCTCCACGACTTAGCCATGACCTCTTTCGGGTCTCAAAGTGATGTCTAGCTCAAGTCTTCATACTTGGCACATCCGTATCCCACGCATCTAAGGACAACTCCTCGACTTTCGCTTAGTCGTGCGGATACAACACGGGTCTTCGCCCAGTCGGTCCAGTAGTATACCGAACATGACACCTTCACAAAGGTTATGCAGGACTGACTCAACACGTCATCCACTCATACATTCAAAGCATCGTTGTACCTAGAACTAATGCATTGTTTGATAATTAACCGCTCTCGCCTTTGGTACGCAGGTAGAGCTATTGTTCGGGCATCAACGCGACATTCTGGGGGTTGATTATTCTATGTATTTTAGATACCCCAGAGGCCTGTTGACCCTATCCATAGTAGGGCAGTGTGTTTCAACTGGGAGAACCCTACTAGGCCCATATTCGGATGCATCCTCTACTTGCAGTAGTTGGGTTCAATCCTTAGATCTTAAGGATAACCACGACCCCAAAACCCATGAGTGACTGAGGCCATCGTGGACTCTATCAGGTCCAAAGTAAAATACATGTCACTCAAGGCTGTACCATCACTGTCATTCCATAGTGAGCATAATTCCTGAAGGGGTCTGCCAGTCTTACAATTACTTGGACAGAATCTGCATGCCATTTAGGCAGCCCGTGCTTTCAGCACTACGGGAGTATGTACCCGACCCCATTCAGTCTTCCCCAACACAGTCATTACTGAGGGGGTACCCCTAACACGATCTTCAACCGCGGGGTATGTGCGACCTTAAGTCTTATTCATATGCATGCAGAACACCGCTCTTTGGCACTTCGGCCACCATGAGCATCACACCTCTTTGGGTGGAAACAACACACTCTGGCTCATCAGCCCTTACGAGTCTGGTTGTGTAACCGTTCTCAATGAGCATGCATATGACTCGATCTAATTAGATCGGCTACTCGGCGTATTTTTACGCAACGAGTCCAAACCTAGACAAGGCGCAACCTCTACTCCGGCTCAGCGGCCCTTACGAGCAAGGTGCCCTTGCAGGCACAAGGATACGAGCCGATCTGGCATCGTTCCATTAACGGACATCATTATGCCGTTCAACTGGTTCCGGCAGCTCTTCTGCCAACCATTTTGTCAGCACCTCCCCTGCTCTATCGGCAGTGGTGCGACGAACCCTTCTACGTTGTAGAGGGCAAACCATGAACTGGGTAGCACTCTGCTATATGTCAGAGTATCTTGCTACGTTCTTTCTGAGCTATTCTTAGCTTCTTCAGAAATTTCAGCATCACTTCCTCTCTTTTACGGAGAAAGCGTGCGTTTCTTTTATCCATTTCAGCGGCATCTCCCCTCTTTGGTAGGAAATCGCCACGCTTAATTCGGGAAATGGATGCGCACCGTTGTGCGTACTTTGCATCCATCAAGGTTGCAGGAACCCTTGGCCATAGCCAGGCCATACGTAATTGACTTAGTCTTTACGTAAAGAGCATTTTGCCAAAAAGCGAAGCCTTTCCAATAGGGGCTTCATTCGTCAAGCAGAATCTTGAACGAGAAGCGTTCAAGGAATCACATGGGCGATTTGGAGTTTGATCTCCGTTTG
Organism: Nuphar pumila; assembly: GCF_984573655.1. Classification (NCBI taxonomy): domain Eukaryota; kingdom Viridiplantae; phylum Streptophyta; class Magnoliopsida; order Nymphaeales; family Nymphaeaceae; genus Nuphar; species Nuphar pumila. The sequence continues at coordinate 60,388,993 of NC_143254.1, forward strand.
AACGCTCATTTACGCGCTATATATGTAGTATAAGCAGAAGCCTGTGCTTTATACAGCGGCGGCGTAAAGAAATGCATATACTATTGTTCAGGGTGTGTAACTGAACGAAATATTCTACATATATAACAAAGCAGAAGCCTTGGCATCGTTCGACGCGACGGCGTAAGTAAATACATTGCAGAAAGCAGGAGCCTTGGCATCGTTCGATGCGACGGCGTAAGTAAATGCATAATCGGAAGTGCAGTAATCGGAAGTGCAGAAAACAGGGAGCCTTGGCATCATACGACGCGACGGCAAAGGTAAATTACATAGCCTGTGCGATATAAGACGCGTCGGCAGAATCAGCAGATATACACCTAGATCCGTATCCAATGATAGTTACGAGGCGAGCGGGTGAACACCGAAGTGTTCTGAAGGGCTCAACCAAGAACTAGGGCGAGATACCATTTTAAAAACGCATATACTGCGTGTTTGAACATAGATATATCTGATGATAGTTACGAGACGAGCGGGTGAACACCGAAGTGTCCAAAAAGGGCTCAATCAAGAACTAAAGCAAGATACTACTTCAGAAAGTATATTCTATATACAAACAGTCAAATACTTGAGAGAGATGGATCAACGAAGCGAACTTACTTCAAATCGTGGAAGAAACGGCTCCGGGTTGCTTCTTTGGCTTCGAGCCTTCCTTCGAGAGGTCAGACTAAGTCAGATGAAGCTGACTTAGTTGAGAAAGAGGTAGAGCAGGTCAAGCTACTCAACCTAAGTGGTTTGAACCAAACAGGGTTCGATCCAAGTCAACTGGGTTCAGCAGGTTCGAACTCAGCTCAAGTAGGCTAAGTCTGGGTTCAGAAACCCAAACCGGAATCTGGACCAAAAAGGACTTTGACTTTGACTTTAAACCCAACTAGGTTCAAGTCAAGTCAACTGGGTTTGGACCAGGTCAAGTGGGTTCAGACCCAGGTCAGGTGGGTTAGGACCAGGTCAGGCAGGCTCAGGCTAAGTCAGGCAGGCTCAGACCAGGTCATGTGGGCTCAGGTGGGCTAGGCTAGGTAGGGGAGGTTTAGGAGAGAGAGAGAAGGCAAGAGAGAGAGTGGGGGTCGATTTTTATGAGAAGAGAGAGAGTGGGGAGGGCTATTTATAGCCCAAGCCCACCTTCTCTTGGGAATTTTTATCCCCCCCTTGCCCCCTTGGCTTCTTTTTAATTCCAAGAGGTTCCTTGGTGTGGGGCCCACTTGGATATTCCATGGGATATTTTTGTGGGTCCCACCAGATATTTTCTGAGGAATATTTCTGTGGGTCCCACCAATATTTCCGTGGGTCCCGCAAGAATTTCGGGTTTCCGGCGATTTTTTTCCGAAAAATTCTGAGTACGCCATTCCCTTCGTATTGACGTAACTAAGAAAGTTGGCTCACAGGAATCCTTTGATTTCATTCAGGTAGGAAGTTATAGCTTCCAGAGTGTTTGAGCATATATTCGCGATTCGACGAATATCCTAAGTATAACTGGCTCGCAGGAATTGATTTGTTTTGCATTCTGAGAAGAAATGCTATTTTTACCGGTAAATGCCTCATGAATTTTATTCAGATATTTTCTGAAAAATTGCGGGTCTTACACTTACTCACATAATAGATGGCGTGCTCTATCAGGCTGCCTTCTTTATACTGCGCTAAGAATCCGACGCATGCGACTTGATTGACTGAGATGTATAACAGAAGAGGTTTTCCCAATTCTGGCGGCTTCAGGATTGGGGGATTGAGGAGATACTTCTTGATTCGAACGATTGCTGACACTCTGGTCCCCATTCGAACTTCACTCCTTTTCTGAGCAAGTGATTAAAAGGTTCGCATCTCATTGCCAAATTGGAAATAAATTGTCGAATTGATTGCATACGTCCCTGAAGGCTACGCAACTCTTTGAGATTTTTCGGGGGTGGCATATCAATGATAGCCTTTGCTTTGGCGGGGTCGACTTCGATTCCCTTTTTGCTGACCAAAAAACCCAATAGTTTGCCTGATTCGACTCCAAAGACACATTTTTGCGGGTTAAGCCTTAACTTATAAAGGATAAGTCACTTAAAGACTTGATCCAGTGCTTCGAGGTGATCTTCTCCCTCTTTAGATTTCACGAGAATATCGTCAACATACGCATCCATGATTTTGCGCATCTGATCGTGAAATATAACGGTCATTGCTCTTTGGTATGTTGCTCCCGCGTTCTTGAGTCCAAAAGGCATGACTGTATAATAGAAAGTGCCCCAAGGCGTAGTGAAGGAAGTTTTTTATTGATCACGGGCGGCTAACTTAATCTGATTGTAGCCGGAATATTCATCCATGAAAGAGAACATGGCATGTCCTGTCGTGGTGTCAATCAGAAGATCAATGCTTGGCAGTGGATAGTCATCCTTCGGAGTTGCCTTGTTGAGGTCTCTGAAGTCTATGCAAATCCTGACTTTGCCACTTTTCTTTGGGACAACAACGATATTGGCTAACCAATCTGGATAGTCAATAGGTCGGATAAATCCTGCTTTGAGCAGATCTTCAAGTCCTTCTTTGACTTGTTGTTTGATTCTGGGATCCATTTTTCTCAGCTTTTGCTTAACTGGTTTTACATCTGACTTCAAAACGAGTCGGTGTTCGACCAATTTGGGATCTAAGCCCAGCATATCTTCATATGTCCATGCGAACACTTTTTCATGTTGCTTGAGAAAATTTGTAAGCCTTTCTTTCTCTTCCGAACTTAGACTGGTACCGATCTTGAGAATCTTGGGATCTTCCTCTGAGCCGATATTGACATCTTCAGTAGGATCTTGTACTAGAGCAGATGGTTCATCTTGCTTCTGAACTGAGGCGAACTCTGGTAATTCCTGAAGAGACGGATCAAATTCTGCATAATCATCTAACTGCTTTGCAACCTTGCTATCTCCTGTGCTTGCTTTGACTCGGTGAATTGTTGCTGATTTCTAGAAAGCCTTTGGTTTGATAACAAGTTTCTTGATTGTTCGGGAAGACATTTCTGAAATTTTGGATAAGAAATTGGATTTAGGAAAATCGTCCATCATACGACAAACCATCATTTGAAAGAATTATGCATAAAATGACATTGAGTTATAAAATGAGGATATAGAGATAAAAGAGACAGATGGCATCCAGATAGACAAAGAAACTTGACATTTTATTGATTTGAATTGATAAAAGACATTGAGACATTTATTCTGAAAGGAATAGAAAGGAAAATCAACAATTGATTCTCAATGTGCCCCTTTAACAAAAACAGTCTTCTTTGGTGAGCTCCCGCCGGAAAACCCTAATCCTGCCCTGTGGGGACGATGCTTCTAGATCATTGGCTCGATGCAGCCATCTTCATTTTTGCCCAGTCCTTTAAAGAGTTGATAACCATGCTTCAGAAGTAAATCAAATCTCTTTCTTACTTTCATGAATTATGGAAACAATGGATGATCTTTGACAGTGTCGTAGCTGACACGACCTTCAATCTTGAAGAACTTAGGACCTCTCCATCGGGTCATGGCTACAGTATGCAGGGATAATTCTGATGTTGCGTGGAGTATTTCCTGACTTTCTCTGAGACTGATCTCTTCATTCTCTCTGATGCTAGGAATATCTGCAGTGAATGATGGTCGAGGGATCATAGGCTGTGGGAGTCTTTCTTCTGAGTCCTCTTCGAGCACCGTTGTAATCATTCCACCTTTGGACCATTTTACGCATTGATGTAAGATGGAAGGTACTGCATTTGCATTATGAATCCATGTCCTTCCGAGCAGCAAATTGTAGGTGGGTGGCACATTGACCACATGAAAAAGTACTAAATGTACCGAATAATTAATGAATACTTCCAGGAATATCTTGCCTTTTGTCGTCTGACCATGGTTGTCAAACCCATAGATGGTGATAGGGTCTGGAATATATTCTTCTTCCTTAATGCCTAGCGCCTTTGCGGTCATTTCGGGACATATATTGAGGCTGCTGCCTCCATCTACTAGCACATGGGGTACTGTCATTTCCCTTACCCGAACGACGATGTAAAGAGCATTATTGTGAAAGGAATGAGGCTTTGGAAGGTCCTCATCCGAGAAAGTAATTGGCGCGTTGGTCATGGCCGAATTCACTATTTGTGCCATGTCTTCAGGAGTGGTACTGGGCTTAACTTTGATCTTTCTGAGCAGATCATCCAGTACTTGCTGATGCTTGCAGGAACTCTTGGCCAAGTCAAGAATGGAAACATTGGACAGAGCGGTCAGAGGCTTCTGACTTGAATTCTCCGGCTTGGGCTTGATGATTTGATTGAGAAAATCAGGAAGTCCCTTTGACTTGGGGGATGACTTTACAGGTGCTTTAGAAATTTTCATCTTGCCGAATGCTGAGATTAGGTCCATCTTTTTAGAAGCTGGAGCTGCTTGTCGAAGCACTGGCACCTGATGTTGAACTTGTAGATCTTGTGCAGAACACGGCTTGATGTGTTCGTGAGGCAGGAATGGTTGGGCAAACACTACTGCTGTGGTGTGTGAAGGAAAAGGCTGCTTAAGAATGTCCATTTTTTCTTCTTCTTCTTCTTCTCCTTCTACCAATAAATTCTTGTCAATAAGATCTTGCACAATGTTCTTGAGAACGAAACAGTTCTCAGTGCTGTGTCCCACTGTTCTGTGAAACTTGCAAAATTGATCTTTCCATTTTCCCATAGGCACAGGGGGATCGGCCAATCTAGGCAACTTGACCATCTCTTTCGACATCATATACTCGAGCACATCTTCGAGTGATTGGTCGAGAGGAGTGAATTTTTGGTCATAGCTCCATCACTCATGTTTAACTTTTTCTACGTTGTTTCGGCCCTTGGTCTTGTTGAGAATGCTTGCTGTATTGAGGAGCAGGCTTCATTTTCTGATCTCCTTTATTGTTGGAATTGCCTGCGCCGTAGCAGTAATCTTTCTTCTGCCCTTTGTACTGATTTCGGCTATTGTTGTTGTTGTTGGCAGAGAAGGTGAAGTGAGCTTTCCTTTTCTGCTCACCTTGGGGGTTACTCTTGGAAAAAGTGAAGCCTTCATAGACCCCATTCTCTACGCTCAATTCGAGCCATTCTGCTCGCTCAGTTAATTCAATGAAGGTCCGGGACGGTGCAGTAGAGATTAATCCTCTTAATGGTTGAGAAAAGTTGTTGAGGATCAATGACAAAGCGTGCCTTTCAGATATGGGATCTCTCATTTTGTTGCAGGCTGACCTCCATTTGTGAATGAAATCTCATGCTTTTTCATTCTCATTCTGCCTCAGACTGCAGAGATGACTTAATGTCGGGAGTGCTTCTGTGTTGAACAAGAAGCGTTCAATAAATAAATTCACCACTTTATCAAACTCCTTGAGCTCGATGGGATTGATATGCTCAGCATACCATTTAGTTGCAACTCCTTCCAAACTGCGAGGGAAACATAGGAATAATGCTCTGTTATCTCTTTTGAATCTTGAGCACTCTGCGAAGAAAGTGGCGAGATGGGCTTTCGGGTCGCCAGAACCATCAAACTTGATGAATTTTTGGGGAAGGTTTTCGAGATCGTCATCCCCTTCGAGGCCGCCATAGAAGTCCTCACTGGTGAAGACTTTCTTGCCCTTGTCGCGGGCTTGGAGATCTTTAACCACTCTAGCCATTTCCCTAAATTATGACTGCAGAGTTTCTTCTGTGACCTGATTCTTTGATTTGCGGCTCTTCCTTTGTTCTCGGCCATGTTTCTGAAATGCTAGAGGCACCACATATTCTTCCTCAGTGTCTTCCGTTGATTCTGATTCATCTGAAATTTCTTCTAGCTGAACCTCCTTCTTGGAAGTTTTCTTATTCTTATTCTCGTGGAACTTTTCTCTGAATGGATTCTTTTCTACACTGGTCCCAGCCTGTTCACTCATCATTTTATTCATCATCTTTCGGAACATGGCATACATTTGCGGATCTATGCCATCATCCTCTTGATGTTGATCTTGATTCACGGGATGATCCATTTCTCCTTCTGAGGCTGAGGAGTGCTGTGGTGATGTGGTTCTTCTTTCTGACCTTGTTCGAACCATCAAATGTTGCAGATGCTCTAGAGTTGCTGTGGATGCTCTCTGCAGGGCAAAGACCTGATTAGATTATGAAGGAATTGGCTTTTGGAAGAAATATTTATTGAAAATATGGTAGACAATTTGAAGAAGATATCCCATTACTAGGGACTGAGTCATCGCGAGAATCACGACAATTGTGTTGTCAATTCTTTTAGCACGAGAAACAAACAACGAAAATATGCCTTGTTACCTAGGCGAGGTCGTCAAACCACAATAGAAAAAGAGAGAATTTTATTGAAATGAGGAAATATGATTTTATTGATCTTGACAAAGAGGTGGAGGACAAACAATTTGCCACCATTCACGATAATCGCCACCATTCACGATAATCAGCAGACACTCTAGGACCAGGAAAGATTTTAAGAGAGACAAAGGAATCCCAGCCATAGCGGGCAGAATGATATGCCCCGGACCATTGTGCGGAAGTGAGATCAAACTCTGCCATAGCTTCTGATAACAATCGGGCTTCGACGTACTGCTGTTACTGGGAGAACTGTCGAACACATCTCTCTGGTTGGTAGTAAGTGCAGAAGAATGGTCCTAGTAACTTGAACCACTTGCCATAAGCATATGTGTATCTGGGAGGAGATAGTTGCCGATCAAAATAGTCCCAGACTACATCATCTTCTTGAATGTTGTTGATCATAGACCAGTACTGTGCCATTGGAAGAAGTTCTTGACCATTGTATCTGAAAGAGCTTGCTCGGGCTGGAACATGCTGAAAAAACCAGGATTGAAGTGCGTAGATGCATCCTTCAACTAAAATGGATTCTCCAAGTGAGAATCGAGTCAAACCACGATATAGGAAGGCGAGCGCTGCCATGGCTATGGAGAGGCGATTGGTCTGTTGACTTCCCCATCTTCTCATAAGCTGGATTATTCTGATGTCCATGTAGTTTTGTCCATCCGGAAAGAGGGATAATCCTACAATGCACAAAATCATTGCATTCTGAATCCTCTCTTTAGCTGTCTTGGATAGCGAACTGACTTCAACGAAGGTCTCGTACTGGCGGTACAACTCAAGCAGGTCAACATATTCATTTCCCTCCAACTAGATCAGGGGCCAGGATCAGCGGCCTGTCATACGAGCTAATGAATCTCGGGGGTCCAAACCCTTGACATTGATAAGGAATTGATGTTCTAATGGATCGCCTGGTTGACCGGCTGGTTCTGGTAATCCCATGATTTCTGAAAATTCATCCATTAAAACGGTCATCTCTCCCCACGGGAACCAGAAGGTACATGTCCGAGGATTCCATCGCTCCGCCATTGCATGGATCAGGTTGCCGTTGATGGTCTGCTTTTCGACTGCCGACGCCAGTTCTAATCCGCACTCGCTCAAATGGTCCGGAAACATTCGGGAAAAGCTTTTTAGACAGGAATAGTACCACCGGGGAATGAAAGTTCCGGTGCTAAGGGCTCGATGTTTATAACGACCTTGTCGCACCTCGTAGGAGATGTGACCTTCAAGAAAGATAGGATCGACTTGACTGGATGCCATCGGACTGAAAAATAGGGAAAGACTCGGAATCAAACTTTAGGAAAATGTATGAAATTTTGAAAAATTTGCAGGCAGGTGTTATCGTCGCGAAATTTTTCCCTCGTCTTCCCTTCCTTGCGGAAGAGAAAAAGAGAGAAACGCTTTCGCGCTTCAAACTTGACCGGATTTTGGAAAATGTTTTTGAAATACTCGCCTCCGTTTTTGAAAATTGCGGGAAAATCCATGGGATGGGGCTCGACCTGTCGGTACGAGGTTCGACCGTTCCTGCCGCGTTTAACAGGGGTAATCGAACCAAGGACCAAAATTGTGCTTGACCTAGTTAAATCATCAAAATCATGTTCTATCCTAAATGCACAGAGAATTTAGGCATGTCCTATGAGATTTGGAAAATGCAACTTGGGAAAACATGATGTATGCTTGGAAAATATTTGAAGTTGAAAAGATTTCTCAGGAAAAGAGTAAATTTCTCAAGAAACTCAGATGAAAAGATTTGAAATCTTAAGAAAGTTTATAAAGACTTGGGAAAATCATGAATGATTGGAAGTCCTGAGAAAATGTGAGTAATTCTTAGGAAAAGTGTGAACATTTGAAGGGAAATGCTTGTCAGGAAAACTCCAGCTCTGAAAATTTTATTTGGAAAGAGGATTGAAAATTCATAGGAAAACTTTTGGAGTTGAAAAGCATTTCTTGGGAAAAGGTGAAAATCGATTTCTCAGAAAACCCAAATGAAAGGGGTTTTGAAATCACAAGAAAGTTCATAAAGGTGTGGAAAAATCAGAAATAGTTGAAAATCTTGGGAAAATAGAAGTGATTCTTGAGAAAAAGGTGAACCTTTTGAAAAGAGAAACACTTCTTAGGAAAACTTGGACTTTGAGAGTTTTCTTAGGAAAATGATGGAAAATTTATAGGAAAACTCATTGGAGAAGGAAATTCAAAACTTGGGGAATCGAAATCCTGAGAATTTTACCTTTTGAAATACTTGGAAATCGATTTTGGATCTTGAAGAAAGATTGGAAAACTCTTTTGAATATCTTAAGAAAATATCATTTTCCTGGGAAAACTGTGGAAAAACTTGTCTTTGGAAAACCGATTTTGAAAAATCCTTAGAATTTCTTGAGAAATCGATTTCTTGAGAAAATCTTGAGAAAATCAATGATTTTATGATGCAAATGACATAAGTGAATGAATGCACTTTGAAAAGATTTTCTAAGAGATTTGTTGGAAAAATATGCATTAAGTCAAGATAAATCCTTCACACATCCTGACTGTGGCCATGAATATGTTCAGAATTTAGTTGATTTGATGCACATGATTTTGAAAACTTTGAAAATATGATGTGCATTTTAAGATAGCCTAAGAGTGTAGGCTCAATGTGACTAGTAGAAAGATGATGGATCTGGGTCTCGTCCATATTCCGACTAGGGCCGTAAATATGGATCCCACTGAGTCCATCAACTCCCTAAGAGTTGGTGCACGTGCCATTCGTGAACATCCATAGTGCTTTTGAAATAAAATGCATGAATCATATAAGCAGGATATTGCATAAATTCAAACTATATGATATGCATCCTAGTCTAAGCAGGAAATTAACTCTCTTATTCCAAAATTTACATTATTACATCACTAAATAAAGGAAGTAAAAGAAATTTGCAGACTTCAGCTCCTTCTTTTGAATGTCCCTGCCAAACTTGAAATAAGGTTAGCTCAAATATGTGGGTTTTTCCAAAATTTTCCAATAATATTATGAAATTATCGGATTTAATTGGATATAAATTCTGTTCTCATGCTTCCTTGATATTTGAAATGATGAAAATGCAAGAAATTCAGTGGAAAATAGTTTGAAATTCGAAATGGTGGTCAAAATGACCAAAATACCCCTAAAATCAAAGTGATACCTTTAAAATCAGGTTTTTTGAAGGAAATTTTGATAAAATTGAGATTTTGAAATTCAAATTGAATCAAATGATGATAAAATGCAGTAAGAGATATGATGACATGCTGCTAGACACATTAAGACTGTAAAATCAGAATTTGGTATTTTGCAATTTATCAAAAATAACGATTTTCGCTTGTTTTTCGCTTGGATCCGGGTCCTGCGGGACCCTGTTTTGGTATTATGGATGATCCGAACCTCAAATGGATTCCAAATTGCACCAAATTCGGTATGAAGCATCTAAACACTCTGATAAACAACCTAAAATGCTAAAAATCACGAAATGATATGATTTAAATGCTAAAATTCAAGGAAAGTCCTAAAAATGATGGATTTTGCCTATGGATCCGAACCAAATGCAATGCCTAATATGATAATGCAAGATTTACACCATGGAAACTTCTGATATTTTGCAGACTGCTAAAAGACCCGAAATGGAACATTTTTGGTTTTTATAGCCTCGGGATTTGAGCCATAGTGAGTCCAATAACAGAGATTTAGTTCTGACAAAGGTAAAAATCATACTAATCTGATAAAAAATGCTAAAGAAATACAAAACGGCCATGGAAATTTATGAAATTAATCAGAGTTATGCACGACACCTACATGAACAACTTTTATGTTTACAACTTAGGCATTTGATCAACGGAAACACAGATAAAAATATAACTATTTCTGCCTAAACTAACAGAACAGACAAATGTAGCAAAACAGGGGGCTGTCAAGAAAAATCCAAAGCAGGGGTCAACACTGTTCTAAAAATTACAGTCTTTCAGATTCAAACAGAGGACATCTCGGACACAACTTTCACTTTTTACAGTTTTGGATTTGGAGAAACACACAAAGAGAAACCATAGCCCTTAGTCGATCCAAGATCTCAGAGGCCCAAATTAGGCTCTGACACGTGTCCCGAACGCTCGGATTTTTTTCAGATATAAAAAAAATCAGAAAAATCTGAAAAAATCATATTAAAAACTATACATTCTCCCTAATTCATAACATTTTTTGAATCGAAAATCGGATCTACCCTGATGGATATCTCGATTTTACAAGTCGGCAAATGAGTTTCAAAAAGCATCCCGGGTGACAAAACCCGACTTGCCATTTTGAATGTTTACCGCAGTAAACAAATTCAAATGCCTTCGAATTTTTGGCAAAAGTTTAGGAACACCTAAGGGCGCATTCCGTGATTTTTTTGGGATTTTTAATAAAAAATAAATGTATGAAATGACGTGTGGACTGACTGACAAAAACAGAGACCTACTGAAAATAAGCAGAATTGAAATAAAGGCTAAATTAATCCTAATTAATTCATGAAATATGCTAAATGAATGAAATAAAATGCAAATTAAACCTAGCTAACTACATGCATGTTAAAAATCATCAAGGAAGTATAATTATGTATTTTTATATATGTCGTTTTATGAGAATAGCTCAATCCATCCCTCGGATGAGCTCTTTCTTCAAACGACAACACGAATCAAACCAAAAGAATTATCATAGTGAAATCAATAGGAATGGAAGCTTACCTTGTGTTCTCCAGCGGTTTTGGAACTCCCAAAATGAGTGGCTACCTTGATAATGGGCTCCAGAGGGGCGTGAATCCAGAGGAAACCAAGAAAGAATGAAAATGGAATTCTGAAGTTCAATTCTCAAACAGGGCTCTCAGAGTGAAAATGCTAAATCCAAAAGAAGCTCCCTTAGGCTGGGCATGGGGCCTTGTATTTATAGAGATTTTTTGAAAATTTTGAAATTCAAAGAAGCTTAATCTGAGCCCTCCATGTGGCGCCATCTCAGAGGGTGTTGTCTTGGAGTTTGAAATTCAAATTCTGCTTTATTCTGGAAGGAGGAGAGACTTCCATGTGGTGCCATCTCAGAGCATCCACATTGACATGTGTCAGAAGGAAAGGCAGAGGATTCAGATGGTGCCACCTCAGAGAGAGTTTGAAATTTAAATTTCTGCTTTTTCTAGAGGAAAGGAGAGACTGCCATGTGGCACCACCTCAGGGTGACTCCTACAATTACATGTGGCAAGAGGGAGGAAAAGGGACACGTGGCCCCATCTCACACAAAATAGAAAATGTGAAGTTCAGGATTTGTGCCACCTCAGACTGGAGTTTGAACATTTGAATTCTAGCTTTCTCTGAAGGAGGCAGAAAGTGACATGTGTCACTTGCTTTTCCTGAAGAAAGCAGAGAGAGACACGTGTCCCTTGTTTTTTCTGAGAAGAGCAGAGGGTGACATGTGTCACTTGCTTTTTCTGAGAAAAGCAGGGAGTGACATGTGTCTTCTACTTTTTCTAAAGGAAGCTGGAGATGACATGTGTCATCTACTTTTCTGAGAAAAATAGGAGGGAGACATGTGTCCTCTGCTTTTTCTGAAAGGAGCAGAGATTGACACGTGTCGCTTGCTTTTCCTAAGGAAAGGAGAGAGTGACATGTGTCACTTGCAGGAGACATAAGTCAAATGGTGCCACCTCAGAGGAGACAAGTTCTACTTTTTTGTGAACAGGACAACACATGACACGTGGCATCTCATGGTGACCTTGGAATGACACATGGCACAGGGTGAAGAGGGTGGACACTGACACGTGGCATGAAATAAAGAGGATGTCTAATGACATGTGGCGGCATCTTAAGATGGCCCCACACTGACACGTGTCAAAGGATGGCAGAAGAGAGAAAATGACATGTGGCGCCAACTCTAGGTGAATCCTATGCTGACACATGGCAGGTAAATGAGAGGAGAGAGAAAGGACAAGTGGCACCAATACAGGGGAGAAGGCAACTATTTTTTTGGGTTTTTCAAAGTTCAGGTTTTTCAAAAGAAAAGTCTATGTGACACCACCTCAGTGTGTGTCCCACATTGCTTCTTTATTGAAATAAGAACAAGACAACAACCTCTTTTTGGAATTTTCATAAAAATTTAGACTAATTGGTAAAACAAAAATTTTTGGAAAGAGTTGGCCCCTGTAGGGCAATTTTGTAAAAGGAAGATATTTGAAATTATCAAAAGGGCAAAATCTGAGATAAGGTGGCTGAAATCCATATTAAAACTATCCAGATCATTTTCCTGAGGAAATATTTTAAAATTCAGAGCCCTGGGGGTAAAATGCGAAGAATTGATAATTTTGAAGACCCAGGGTTTTGAAATCAATTTTGAAAAGGATTGAAATTCTAATCTGGATTGAAATTTTTGAAATCAAGAGTTCTGGACCTCGAAATGACATGCTGTGCAGTGCAGTGATTTGAAATGCTCATGGAATGATATGCAATGTCATGTCTTATGAAATGCAATCTTGAACCAAGACTTGGAGCTGTCTGTCTCCTGTCAGGAATAAATTTTTGAACATCTGAGTTAAAATTAGAAAAATTTTGAGAGTTTCAGATGAAATTTAGACTTTTACAAGGTTCGAACTCAGAAAATGACCATTTTGCCCTCCGGTGATTTCAAAGGCTGAATGATGATGTTTGGTGAAAATGTCGGGGAGGTGAGTGAAAATTTGGGGTGTTTACAGATGCCCCTCTTTGCTACTAAGTCGGCTCATGGCCGAGCTTAGTGGCAAAGAAAAACACACCAAATTTGGGGTATACATAAAAAAATGCCCCAGTTAGAAGGATCTGACTGGGTGTGAAGAAATTAGCCCGAGGAAGATGGTAGATATGAAGCGAAGAATAAAGAGGAAAGATTTGCTCTATGAGAGTGAAGTTCAGGTTTATGCCCTTGACCTGGATGGGACAAAAATACCTCGCATGAAACGAAGCTCAGGTTTGAACCCTTGACCTGATTGGGGAATGAAATATCTCATTGAAATGAGATTCAGGTTTGTACCCTTAACCTGATCGGGTGGAAGATGAAATACCTCTTCAAAGGAGGCTCAGGTTTGTACCCTTATCCTGATCGGGCAGAAAATGAAATACCTCTTTGATTGAGGCTCAGGTTTATACCCTTATCCTGATTGGGTGTAAAATGGAATACCTCATCAAAGGAGGCTCAGGTTTGTACCCTTATCCTGATCGGGCGGAAAATGAATGGAATCCTCGAAGGAAGAGACCATGATGGAACCTTTGGATTTTGCACAGTAAATTCGACAGGGTTTTTTGCAAAGGGAAGGAAAATGGGGTCCCTAAAGCTTGAAAAGGGATTGATCTTGGGCGTCTCATTGTTGAGACTAAAATCAACTTTTGAAATTGCCTTTTGCAGGAAATGATTGGTGGTTTGACCTCGAACCGAAATGGGACTGTCTATGGTGGGACAGTGGGGACACAGGGAAGTGTGCAAATCTGAGAGTTCATGCTCTCAAAGAAGGGAAGGAATCAAGTCCTTAAGAGGGATTCAAAATTGGTGTCTGGATGTATCAAAGACGGATATCAAGCTCTCACTTCACGTCAGGATAGCTAGAAAATATTGTCAAAATATTGAGAATTTTGTTGTTGATTCCAAGTTTTTGAAAATGTTGCACATGGCTGCAAAGATATTCTTTCTTTTCTACCCAAAGCATTACCTCCAAACAGGGTTCACTTCGTAGAATCGAGATTTGAAACCCAAATTGCTCGCAATTGACCTTCTTTAAGGAAGTTATCAATTTCCTTGATATGAACAAGAAAGAGAATTTGATATTATGAAAGCAATTGATGAAAGAGTATTGATAATAGAATTTCACAAGATTAAAGAGGATTCTTGATAAATCTGGCAGCTTGATATCCTGAGAGCTTCTCTCTTGATAATCTTTCTGCACTCTTTTGGCTCTCTGGTTTTTTGCTACACTCTCCTTCATTTTGGAGATATTTTGACTTTTTTTTTCTCTCTTTCTTTTTCCTCTCTTGCTCTCTTTTGGAAGGGTACGTCACAAACTCCTTCATCTTGGAGATGTTTCGATCCTTCTTGGACGATGGGTTTGGAGATCTTTGGATGATAGCTGAAATTAAATATCTTTTAGGGATTGTCGAGAGGTTCATCGCATCTGCCTTCATCTCGACAGTGCTTTGGACTTTCCCTGGAAGGACCCGTCACAAACTCCGTCATCTTGGAGATGTTTCGAATCTTCTTTGGCCCCGGGGGTCTACTCGCCTAATTCGCCTTCATCTTGATGATAGGTGAGAGATCCCTTTTGCGGATATTTAATTGCGGCTTAGGTGATTTTGAGGAAACGGGGCTTGGGTAAATGCTCTCTTTTCTAGCGCTCAGGATATTTCCACTGCCTTGTCTTTACAAGAATAATCCTTAAAGATGTGCCATAACTGCGATCAATATCAATCATCTATGACTTTTCAATAACATTGAATCTTCTTTTCTGGCCATATCGAGGACTTATCCTTCCTCCTTTTGGTTGGCCAATAGAAAGAATTTGAAGTTTGAATCCCTTTTCGCAAAAGCTTCACTCTTTTGGAAGTGATGCTGAAGGTAAATTGAGATAGAGATTAGTGCAATAAAAGACTCTGAAATCAACAATTGATTGACAAATTTGACAAAATTTTCTTGAAATCCTTGGTGAAAGTGAGTGTTTGAAATCCGGCTCAATACATCCGTGACGAAAATTCTCCTCTCTTTTCCTTAAAGGAGGTGACTATCAGTTCACTGGGAACAATATCAGTTCAATTAAGAACGACCATCGGTTCGCTGGAAACAATATCAGTTCAATTAAGAACGCCCATCGGTTTGCTGGGAACAATATCAGTTCGATTAAGAACAACCATCGGTGGGAATAATATCAGTTCAATTAAGAACGACTATCAGTTCGCTTGGAATACTATCAGTTCAATGAAAAACGACTATCAGTTCGCTTGGAATACTATCAGTTCAATGAAAAACGACTATCAGTTCACTTGAAACACTATCAGTTCGATGAAGAACGACTATTAGTTCACTTGGAACACTATCAGTTCGATGAAGAACGACTATCAGTTCGCTTGGAACACTATCAGTTCGATGAAGAACGACTATCAGTTCGATGAAGAACGACTATCAGTTCAATGAAGAACGACTATCAGTTCGCTTGGAATACTATCAGTTCAATGAAAAACGACTATCAGTTCACTTGAAACACTATCAGTTCGATGAAGAACGACTATTAGTTCACTTGGAACACTATCAGTTCGATGAAGAACGACTATCAGTTCGCTTGGAATACTATCAGTTCAATGAAGAACGACTATCAGTTCACTGGGAACAATATCAGTTCAATGAAGAACGACTATCAGTTCACTTGGAACAATATCAGTTCAATGAAGAACGACTATCAGTTCACTTGGAACACTATCAATTCAATGAAGAACGACTATCAGTTCACTTGAA
The DNA here is from genome assembly GCF_984573655.1 of Nuphar pumila. Lineage (NCBI taxonomy): Eukaryota > Viridiplantae > Streptophyta > Magnoliopsida > Nymphaeales > Nymphaeaceae > Nuphar > Nuphar pumila. Next base: position 60,404,823 of record NC_143254.1, read on the forward strand.
CGCTATCAGTTCAATGAAGAACGACTATCAGTTCACTTGGAACGACTATCAGTTCGCTTGGAACGACTATCAGTTCGCTTGGAACGACTATCAGTTCGCTTGGAACACTTATCAGTTCGCTTGGAACACTATCAGTTCAATGAAGAATGACTATCAGTTCACTTGGAACACTATCAGTTTGGTTGGAACACTATCAGTTCGATGAAGAACAACTATCAGTTCACTTGGAACACTATCAGTTCGATGAAGAACGACTATCAGTTCACTTGGAACACTATCAGTTCAATGAAGAACGACTATCAGTTCGTTTGGAACACTATCAGTTCAATGAAGAACGACTATCAGTTCGTTTGGAACGACTATCAGTTCGCTTGGAACGACTATCAGTTCGCTTGGAACACTATCAGTTCAGTGAAGAATGACTATCAGTTCGTTTGGAACACTATCAGTTCGATGAAGAACGACTATTAGTTCGTTAGGAACACTATCAGTTCAATGAAGAACAAGGACCATTATAGAGAATTGAATCGCTTCTATGAATGGTTTCAGGATTATCCCCTTATCCTGAACGGGGAATGAAAATTGGATGACCTGGCGATCGAAATTGAGAATTTTGGTGATTTTAAAATTGGGAATTGGGTGACCCGGAGGTCGAAATTGAAGAATTGGATGACCCGAGGGTCGAAATTAAAGAATTATAGAAAATGATTCAGGTTTATCCCTTAACCTGAAGGGGAATGGAATTGGGTGCATAGTCAATGCAAATGCAATGCACATGCACATGAAATGCAAATGAATGCAAATGAGTGCATATATATGCAAAATGAGAGAATGGTTTATCCTGCCTGCATACAGGATGTTTTGAGGTAAAGATAAATTTTTCAAAAAAATGCCCCAGTGTAACTAGGGAGAAAGTTTTGAATAGAAGAAGGACAATTGATGAATAAGGCGACAAGTTTCTTGACTGATAGATGTCCTCAAGATCATTCCTCACAAGAGAGACATTATGAAAAGGAAGAGGAAGTAAATAAGACGACACCAAGCTATTGAAAAAAATTTGATGACTTTATTGATGCTTTAAAATCAAGGAAAGAGAATGGGATTACATTATTCTTTTGAAAAAGCAAGATGGGAAATGGGAAATTGTTGGCATTGTCATCTTCTTGAATGATTGTAGAAAAAATCTTTGTGAGGATGACTAGTCTTCCTTTTCATCTTCAACGAGGAGTTTCTTGTCAATGCAGTCTTGAACAATGTTCTTAAGGACGAAGTAGTTTTCTGTATCATGCCCTACTGCTCGATGAAACTTGCAAAATTGTTCTTTGAATCTGCCCATAATTGCTGGAGGATCAGCAGCTTTAGGCAACCGGACAAGGTCTTTCTCAAGCATATACTCGAGGATACTCTCGAGTGTCTGATCCAAAGGGGTGAATTCTCGATCAGTTCTCCAGTCCTTGCGCTTTGATTTTTCCTGATCTTTCTTTTGATGCTGAGGGCTGGATTGGAGAGGTTTATCACTGTTGATGTCCTTTCCTCTTTGCTTTTTGATTCTCTCCAAACTATGATCATTCTTGTTGCCTTTGCTATTATTGAAAGATTTAGCCGCAAAAGTGAAGTGAGCCTTCTTCTTTTGTTCACCTTGAGGGTTGTTCTTGGAAAATGTGAAGCCTTCATAGACTCCATTTTCCACACTTAGCTCGAGCCATTCTGCTCGTTCAATGAGTTCAACGAAAGATTTGGATGGTGAGGTAGAAATTAATCCTCTCAGAGGTTGCGAAAAATTATCGAGGATCAATGATAAAGCATGTCTTTCTGATATAGGATCCCTCATTTTGTTGCAGGTCTCTCTCCATCTGCGAATGAAGTCCCTTGCCTTTTCATTTTCATTCTGCCTTAGGTTGCAGAGATGGCTCAATGTTGGGAGCGCTTCGGTATTGAACAAGAATCGTTCAACGAGCAAATTCACGACTTTGTCGAACTCTTTCAGTTCTATAGGATTGACATGTTCCGCGTACCATTTGGCCGCGACTCCTTCCAGGCTGCGGGGAAAGCATAAGAACAATGCTCTATTGTCTCTCTTGAACCTAGAGCATTCAGCGAAGAACATGGCGAGATGGGATTTTGGGTCGCCAGAACCATCGAACTTGATGAATTTTCGAGGAAGATTCTCTAGATCATCATCCCCTTCTAAACCATCGTAGAAGTCCTCGCTGGTGAAGACTTTCTTGCCCTTGTCGCGGGCTTGCAGATCCTTGACCACTCTGGCTATTTCCCTGAATTGTGCTCGCAGGGGCTCTTCTGCGACCTGACTTTTTGATTTGTGACTCCTCCTTTGGCCACATTTCTGAAATGCCGGAGGCACCTCATATTCTTCATCGGTATCATCTTCGTCTGAAGTATCTTGAACATTCTCCTCAGAGGACTTGGTTGACCTCTTGGCCACACGATCCCTAATTTTCTGACTGAATGGATTTTTGTCTGAGCTGGTGCCAGCCTGCTCACTCATCATCCTCTTTATCATTTTCTGAAACATTGCGTACATCTGAGGGTCGATACTGTCATCTTCTGGTTGCTCTTGGTCTTTGTCTGACCTTGGCGAATTCATCTCTCCTTCTGATGTTGATGAGTAGATGATACGCTGAATTGGTGCGGTCTTCTTTCCTGACCTTGTCTGAACCATCAAATGCTGTGAAGGCTTTCTTGTATTCTCTCCCTTTCTCTTTCTCTGCAGGGCAAAGATAGGATCAAATTTTGAGGATTTTTTTTTTGGATTTTTGGAAGGAAATATTGAAGAAAATATGGTAGACCATTGAAAGATTATGCCATTACTAAGGATGGAGTCGCCGCTGAAATCACGACAATTGTGTTGTTATTCTTTGTAAGAGAAATAAACAACAGAAAATGTGCCTTGTTACCTAGGCGAGGTCGTCAACCACGAGTAAAACACCATTTTTGAAGGAAAGAGATATCTTTTGGAAAAACAATCCGCAAACAGATTTAGAATAAGGAAAAGGCAAGTGGGTAAACAGTTTCCGCCACAATAATCAAGGTATGCACGAGGAAAATGTGGTGAAGAATTTTGCAAGTAAACAACAGGATCGAAAATTCAATGAGAGAAAACATATGATTTTGAAAAATTTGCAGGCAGGATAAAAATGCAGCTGGAAATTTGAGATCCAATAGAAAGGTAGAATGTAAAATCGCCTGGAGTTTTGGAAGAAATGGGATATTTGGAAAAATCATCCAGGGTTTGAGGAAAAGACCTTGTGGAAAATAAGGATTTTTTGAAAAAGGCCTAATGAGTTAAAAAAAAAACATTGAGAAATATAAAGAATGGAGAAAATCATACATACAATCACATCCTGCACAAACATTTATGCACATTCAGCATTCCCTAAAAGGCTGACTCTAGATGCATCAATTTTGAAAACAGCTGTAGGACCTAAATCCTGACTCTAGGTTCAGATCATCTTTGTCCAATCCAGTTACGCCGATATACCCGAATCGAAATCCGAGGTACGTGGCATAGAATTTCAACTTCGGTTCTAAGGTAAGGTTTTCCAACATCCTTGAGCGCCTATCGATATACTTCGGACTGTGGCCCGCGGTACGTGGTAGGGGGGTGTTAACCCAAATAGTTGGCCCAGTTGTGGGGCTCTGTCCCGAACTATGGTTCTGGAAGAGAGCCCAGCAACGTGAAGACCGGGTAATGATAGGTAATTGAGGGTTTTGAAAAATGATCACATGCAAGAAATAGAGGGCTCTAAATCCTAGAGAGATAGACTTTTGAAAATCTTTGAAGAAGCATACATTGTTTGCATTCAGATCCTAAATTGAGGAGAGTCGTGTTTAGACCTAAGTCTATGTGAGCATGAAAATATCTCCTCAATATGGTCCTACCAAACCATGCCTAAGCTATATGCAATCAATGTCAGCTAGGTCAGAATCTAGGCTCCTAGGCTCACATGATATTGAAAGTAAAAGAGCTGACATTTTGTGAACATAATTTTGATAATTAAACTAAGTCAAGCATAATTTAGGTCAGACAAGGACAGGTCCCATCACGGTCGCCAAACCTATTATCGTCGTGAAATTTTTCCCTCGTCTTCCCTTCCTTGCGAAAGAGAAAAAGAGAGAAACGCTTTCGCGCTTCAAACTTGACCGAATTTTGGAAAATGTTTTTGAAATACTCGCCTTCGTTTTTGAAAATTGCGGGAAAATCCATGGGATGGGGCTCGACCTGTCGGTACGAGGTTCGACCGTTCCTGCCGCCTTTAACAGGGGTAATCGAACCAAGGACCAAAATTGTGCTTGACTTAGTTAAATCATCAAAATCATGTTCTATCCTAAATGCACAGAGAATTTAGGCATGTGCTATGAGATTTGGAAAATGCAACTTGGGAAAACATGATGTATGCTTGGAAAATATTTGAAGTTGAAAAGATTTCTCAGGAAAAGAGTAAATTTCTCAGGAAACTCAGATGAAAAGATTTGAAATCTTGAGAAAGTTTATAAATACTTGGGAAAATCATGAATGATTGGAAGTCCTAAGAAAATGTGAGTAATTCTTAGGAAAAGTGTGAACATTTGAAGGGAAATGCTTGTCAGGAAAACTCCAGCTCTGAAAATTTTATTTGGAAAGAGGATTGAAAATTCATAGGAAAACTTTTGGAGTTGAAAAGCATTTCTTGGGAAAAGGTGAAAATCGATTTCTCAGAAAACCCAAATGAAAGGGGTTTTAAAATCACAAGAAAGTTCATAAAGGTGTGGAAAAATCAGAAATAGTTGAAAATCTTGGGAAAATAGAAGTGATTCTTGAGAAAAAGGTGAACCTTTTGAAAAGGGAAACACTTCTTAGGAAAACTTGGACTTTGAGAGTTTTCTTAGGAAAATGATGGAAAATTTATAGGAAAACTCATTGGAGAAGGAAATTCAAAACTTGGGGAATCGAAATCCTGGGAATTTTACCTTTTGAAATACTTGGAAATCGATTTTGGATCTTGAAGAAAGATTGGAAAACTCTTTTGAATATCTTAAGAAAATATCATTTTTCTGGGAAAACTGTGGAAAAACTTGTCTTTGGAAAACCGATTTTGAAAAATCCTTAGAATTTCTTGAGAAATCGATTTCTTGAGAATGAAGTTTTCTTGAGAAAATCTTGAGAAAATCAATGATTTTATGATGCAAATGACATAAGTGAATGAATGCACTTTGAAAAGATTTTCTAAGAGATTTGTTGGAAAAATATGCATTAAGTCAAGATAAATCCTTCACATATCCTGACTGTGGCCATGAATATGTTCAGAATTTAGTTGATTTGATGCACATGATTTTGAAAACTTTGGAAATATGATGTGCATTTTAAGATAGCCTAAGAGTGTAGGCTCAATGTGACTAGTAGAAAGATGATGGATCTGGGTCTCGTCCATATTTCGACTAGAGCCGTAAATATGGATCCCACCGAGTCCATCAACTCCCTAAGAGTTGGTGCACGTGCCATTCGTGAACATCCATAGTGCTTTTGAAATAAAATGCATGAATCATATAAGCAGGATATTGCATAAATTCAAACTATATGATATGCATCCTAGTCTAAGCAGGAAATTAACTCTCTTATTCCAAAATTTACATTATTACATCACTAAATAAAGGAAGTAAAAGAAATTTGCAGACTTCAGCTCCTTCTTTTGAATGTCCCTGCCAAACTTGAAATAAGGTTAGCTCAAATATGTGGGTTTTTCCAAAATTTTCCAATAATATTATGAAATTATCGGATTTAATTAGATATAAATTCTGTTCTCATGCTTCCTTGATATTTGAAATGATGAAAATGCAAGAAATTCAGTGGAAAATAGTTTGAAATTCGAAATGGTGGTCAAAATGACCAAAATACCCCTAAAATCAAAGTGATACCTTTAAAATCAGGTTTTTTGAAGGAAATTTTGATAAAATTGAGATTTTGAAATTCAAATTGAATCAAATGATGATAAAATGCAGTAAGAGATATGATGACATGCTGCTAGACACATTAAGACTGTAAAATCAGAATTTGGTATTTTGCAATTTATCAAAAATAACGATTTTCGCTTGTTTTTCGCTTGGATCCGGGTCCTGCGGGACCCTGTTTTGGTATTATGGATGATCCGAACCTCAAATGGATTCCAAATTGCACCAAATTCGGTATGAAGCATCTAAACACTCTGATAAACAACCTAGAATGCTAAAAATCACGAAATGATATGATTTAAATGCTAAAATTCAAGGAAAGTCCTAAAAATGATGGATTTTGCCTATGGATCCGAACCAAATGCAATGCCTAATATGATAATGCAAAATTTACACCATGGAAACTTCTGATATTTTGCAGACTGCTAAAAGACCCGAAATGAAACATTTTTGGTTTTTATAGCCTCAGGATTTGAGCCATGGTGAGTCCAATAACAGAGATTTAGTTCTGACAGAGGTAAAAATCACACTAATCTGATAAAAAATGCTAAATAAATACAAAACGGCCATGTAAATTTATGAAATTAATCAGAGTTATGCACGACACCTACATGAACAACTTTCATGTTTACAACTTAGGCATTTGATCAACGGACACACAGATAAAAATATATCTATTTCTGCCTAAACTAACAGAACAGACAAATGTAGCAAAACAGGGGGCTGTCAAGAAAAATCCAAAGCAGGGGTCAACACTGTTCTAAAAATTACAGTCTTTCAGATTCAAACAGAGGACATCTCGGACACCACTTTCACTTTTTACAGTTTCGGATTTGGAGAAACACACAAAGAGAAACCATAGCCCTTAGTCGATCCAAGATCTCAGAGGCCCAAATTAGGCTCTGACACGTGTCCCGAACTCTCGGATTTTTGTCAGATATAAAAAAAATCAGAAAAATCTGAAAAAATCATATTAAAAACTAGACATTCTCCCTAATTCATAACATTTTTTTAATCGAAAATAGGATCTTCCCTTATGGATATCTCGATTTTACAAGTCGGCAAATGATTTTCAAAAAGCATCCCGGGTGACAAAACCCGACTTGCCATTTTGAATGTTTACCGCAATAAACAAATTCAAATGCCTCCGAATTTTTGGCAAAATTTTAGAGACACCTACGGGCGCATTCCATGATTTTTTTGGGATTTTTAATAAAAAATAAATGTATGAAATGACGTGTGGACTGACTGACAAAAACAGAGACCTACTGAAAATAAGCAGAATTGAAATAAAGGCTAAATTAATCCTAATTAATTCATAAAATATGCTAAATGAATGAAATAAAATGCAAATTAAACCTAGCTAACTACATGCATGTTAAAAATCATCAAGGAAGTATAATTATGTATTTTTATATATGTCGTTTTATGAGAATAGCTCAATCCATCCCTCGGATGAGCTCTTTCTTCAAACGACAACACGAATCAAACCAAAAGAATTATCATAGTGAAATCAATAGGAATGGAAGCTTACCTTATGTTCTCCAGCGGTTTTGGAACTCCCAAAATGAGTGGCTACCTTGATAATGGGCTCAAGAGGGGCGTGAATCCAGAGGAAACCAAGAAAGAATGAAAATGGAATTCTGAAGTTCAATTCTCAAACAGGGCTCTCAGAGTGAAAATGCTAAATCCAAAAGAAGCTCCCTTAGGCTGGGCATGGGGCCTTGTATTTATAGAGATTTTTGGAAAATTTTGAAATTCAAAGAAGCTTAATCTGAGCCCTCCATGTGGCGCCATCTTAGAGGGTGTTGTCTTGGAGTTTGAAATTCAAATTCTGCTTTATTCTGGAAGGAGGAGAGACTTCCATGTGGCGCCATCTCAGAGCATCCACATTGACATGTGTCAGAAGGAAAGGCAAAGGATTCAGATGGTGCCACCTCAGAGAGAGTTTGAAATTTAAATTTCTGCTTTTTCTAGAGGAAAGGAGAGACTGCCATGTGGAACCACCTCAGGGTGGCTCCTACAATGACATGTGGCAAGAGGGAGGAAAAGGGACACGTGGCACCATCTCACACAAAATAGAAAAGGTGAAGTTCAGGATTTGCACCACCTCAGACTGGAGTTTGAACATTTGAATTCTAGCTTTCTCTGAAGGAGGCAGAAAGTGACATGTGTCACTTGCTTTTCCTGAAGAAAGCAGAGAGAGACACGTGTCCCTTGCTTTTTCTGAGAAGAGCAGAGGGTGACATGTGTCACTTGCTTTTTCTGAGAAAAGCAGGGAGTGACATGTGTCTTCTACTTTTTCTAATGGAAGCTGGAGATGACATGTGTCATCTACTTTTCTAAGAAAAATAGGAGGGAAACATGTGTCCTCTGCTTTTTCTGAAAGGAGCAGAGATTGACACGTGTCGCTTGCTTTTCCTAAGGAAAGGAGAGAGTGACATGTGTCACTTGCAGGAGACATAATTCAAATGGTGCCACCTCAGAGGAGACAAGTTCTACTTTTTTGTGAACAGGACAACACATGACACGTGGCATCTCATGGTGACCTTAGAATGACACATGGCACAGGGTGAAGAGGGTGGACACTGACACGTGGCATGAAATGAAGAGGATGTCTAATGACATGTGGCGGCATCTTAAGATGGCCCCACACTGACACGTGTCAAAGGATGGCAGAAGAGAGAAAATGACATGTGGCGCCAACTCTAGGTGAATCCTATGCTGACACATGGCAGGTAAATGAGAGGAGAGAGAAAGGACAAGTGGCACCAATACAGGGGACAAGGCTCCTATTTTTTTGGGTTTTTCAAAGTTCAGGTTTTTCAAAAGAAAAGTCTATGTGACACCACCTCAGTGTGTGTCCCACATTGCTTCTTTATTGAAATAAGAACAAGACAACAACCTCTTTTTGGAATTTTCATAAAAATTTGGACTAATTGGTAAAACAGAAATTTTTGGAAAGAGTTGGCCCCTGTAGGGCAATTTTGTAAAAGGAAGATATTTGAAATTGTCAAAAGGGCAAAATCTGAGATAAGGTGGCTGAAATCCATATTAAAACTATCCAGATCATTTTCCTGAGGAAATATTTTAAAATTCAGAGCCCTGGGGGTAAAATGGGAAGAATTGATAATTTTGAAGACCCAGGGTTTTGAAATCAATTTTGAAAAGGATTGAAATTCTAATCTGGATTGAAATTTTTGAAATCAAAAGTTCTGGACCTCAAAATGACATGTTGTGCAGTGCAGTGATTTGAAATGCTCATGGAATGATATGCAATGTCATGTCTTATGAAATGCAATCTTGAACCAAGACTTGGAGCTGTCTGTCTCCTGTCAGGAATAAATTTTTGAACATTTGAGTTAAAATTAGAAAAATTTTGAGAGTTTCAGATGAAATTTAGACTTTTACAAGGTTCGAACTCAGAAAATGACCATTTTGCCCTCCGGCGATTTCAAAGGCTGAATGATGATGTTTGGTGAAAATGTCGGGGAGGTGAGTGAAAATTTGGGGTGTTTACAGCAGGATATAAAATGTAGCTGGAAATTCGAGATCCAGTAGAGTGATAGAATGGAAAGCCACCTGGAGTTTTGAAAAAAAAGGGATACTTGAGAAAATCATCCAGGGTTTGAAAAAGGAAAAGATGAGAAATATGGGTATTTAAAAATATTTTTAGGAAAATGTAAGGAAATAGAGGTAACATACAAACAATCACATCCTGCACAAACATTCATGCACATACAGCACTCCTTAAAAGGCTGACCCTACATGCATTATTTTGAAAACAGCTGTAGGACCCTAATCCTAACTCTAAGTTCAAATCATCTTTGTCCAATCCAGTTATGCCGATATACCCGAACCAAAATTCGAGGTACGTGGCATATAATTTCAACTCCGGTTCTAAGGTAAGGTTTTCCAACATCCTTGAGCGCCTACCGATATACTTCGGACTGTGGCCCGTGGTACGTGGTAGGGGGGTGTTAACCCAAATAATTGGCCCAGTTTGTGAGGCTCTGTCCCGAACTAGGGTTCTGGAAGAGAGCCCAGCAACGTGAAGACCGGGTAATGATAGGTAATTGAGGTTTGAAAAAATGATCACATGCAAGAAATAGATGGCTCTAAACCTAGAGAGATAGATTTTGAAAACTTTTGAAGAAGCATACATTGTTTGCATTCAGATCCTAAATTGAGGAGAGTTGTGTTTAGACCTAAGTCTATATGTGTAAGACCCGCAATTTTTCAGAAAATATCTGAATAAAATTCATGAGGCATTTACCGGTAAAAAAATAGCATTTCTTCTCAGAATGCAAAACGAATCAATTCCTGCGAGCCAGTTATACTTAGGATATTCGTCGAATCGCGAATATATGCTCAAACACTCTGGAAGCCAAAACTTCCTACCTGAATGAAATCAAAGGATTCCTGCGAGCCAACTTTCTTAGTTACGTCAATACGAAGGGAATGGCGTACTCAGAATTTTTCGTAAAAAATCGCCGGAAACCCGAAATTCTTGCGGGACCCACGGAAATATTGGTGGGACCCACAGAAATATTCCTCAGAAAATATCTGGTGGGACCCACAAAAATATCCCATGGAATATCCAAGTGGGCCCCACACCAAGGAACCTCTTGGAATTAAAAAGAAGCCAAGGGGGTAGAAGGGGGATAAAAATCCTCAAGAGGAGGTGGGCTTGGGCTATAAATAGCCCTCCCCACTCTCTCTCTTCTCATAAAAATCGACCCCCCCTCTCTCTCTTGCCTTCTCTCTCTCTCCTAAACCTCCCCTACCTAGCCTAGCCCACCTGAGCCCACCTGACCTGGTCTGAGCCTGCCTGACTTAGCCTGAGCCTGCCTGACCTGGTCCTAACCCACCTGACCTGGGTCTGAACCCACTTGACCTGGTCCAAACCCAGTTGACTTGACTTGAACCTAGTTGGGTTTAAAGTCAAAGTCAAAGTCCTTTTTAGTCCTGATTCCGGTTTGGGTTTCTGAACCCAGACTTAGCCTACTTGAGCTGAGTTCGAACCTGCTGAACCCAGTTGACTTGGATTGAACCCTGTTTGGTTCAAACCACTTAGGTTGAGTAGCTTGACCTGCTCTACCTCTTTCTCAACTAAGTCAGCTTCATCTGACTTAGTCTGACCTCTCGAAGGAAGGCTCGAAGCCAAAGAAGCAACCCGGAGCCGTTTCTTCCACGATTTGAAGTAAGTTCGCTTCGTTGATCCATCTCTCTCAAGTATTTGACTGTTTGTATATAGAATATACTTTCTGAAGTAGTATCTTGCTTTAGTTCTTGATTGAGCCCTTTTTGGACACTTCGGTGTTCACCCGCTCGTCTCGTAACTATCGTCGGATATATCTATGTTCAAACACGCAGTATATGCGTTCTTCAAAATGGTATCTCGCTTTAGTTCTTGGTTGAGCCCTTTAGGACACTTCGGTGTTCACCCGCTCGCCTCGTAACTATCGTTGGATGCGGATCTAGGTGTATATCTGCTGATTCTGCCGACGCGTCTTATATCGCACAGGCTATGTAATTTACCTTTGCCGTCGCGTCGTATGATGCCAAGGCTCCTTGTTTTCTGCACTTCCGATTACTGCACTTCTGATTATGCATTTACTTACGCCGTCGCGTCGAACGATGCCAAGGCTCCTGCTTTCTGCAATGTATTTACTTACGCCGTCGCGTCGAACGATGCCAAGGCTTCTGCTTTGTTATATATGTAGAATATTTCGTTCAGTTACACACCCTGAACAATAGTATATGCATTTCTTTACGCCGCCGCTGTATAAAGCACAGGCTTCTGCTTATACTACATATATGGCGCATAAATGAGCGTTCAAATGGAGATCAACTCCAAATCGCCAATGCGATTCCTTGACCGCTCCTCGTTCAAGATTCTGCTTGACGAATGAAGCCCCTATTGGAAAGGCTTCGCTTTTTGGCAAAATGCTCTTTACGTAAAGACTAAGTTAATTACGTATGGCCTGGCTATGGCCCAGGGTTCTTGCAACCTTGATGGATGCAAAGTACGCACAACGGTGCGCATCCATTTCCTGAATTAAGCGTGGCGATTTCCTACCAAAGAGGGGAGATGCCGCTGAAATGGATAAAAGAAACGCACGCTTTCTCCGTAAAAGAGAGGAAGTGCTGCTGAAATTTCTAAAGAAGCTAAGAATAGCTCAGAAAGAACGTAGCAGGATACTCTGACATATAGCAGAGTGCTACCCAGTTCATGGTTTGCCCTCTACAACGTAGAAGGGTTCGTCGCACCACTGCCGGAAGAGCAGGGGAGGTGCTGACGAAATGGTCGGCAGAAGAGCTGCCGGAACCAATGGAACGGCATAATGATGTTCGTTGATGGAACGATGCCAGATCGGCTCGTATCCTTGTGCCTGCAAGGGCACCTTGCTCGTAAGGGCCGTCGAGCCAGAGTAGAGGTTGTGCCTTGACTAGGTTTGGACTCGTTGCGTAAAAATACGCCGAGTAGCCGATCTATTTAGATCGAGTCATATGCATGCTCATTGAGAACGGTTACACAACCAGACTCGTAAGGGCCGAAGAGCCAGAGTGTGTTGTTTCCACCCAAAGAGGTGTGATGCTCGTGGTGGCCGAAGTGCCAAAGAGCGGTGTTCTGCATGCATATGAATAAGACTTAAGGTCGCACATACCCCGCGGTTGAAGATCGTGTTAGGGGTACCCCCTCAGTAATGACTGTGTTGGGGAAGACTGAATGGGGTCGGGTACATACTCCCGTAGTGCTGAAAGCACGGGCTGCCTAAATGGCATGCAGATTCTGTCCAAGTAATTGTAAGACTGGCAGACCCCTTCAGGAATTATGCTCACTGTGGAATGACAGTGATGGTACAGCCTTGAGTGACATGTATTTTACTTTGGACCTGATAGAGTCCACGATGGCCTCAGTCACTCATGGGTTTTGGGGTCGTGGTTATCCTTAAGATCTAAGGATTTAACCCAACTACTGCAAGTAGAGGATGCATCCGAATATGGGCCTAGTAGGATTCTCCCAGTTGAAACACACTGCCCTACTATGGATAGGGTCAACAGGCCTCTGGGGTATCTAAAATACATAGAATAATCAACCCCCAGAACGTCGCGTTGATGCCCGAACAATAGCTCTACCTGCGTACCAAAGGCGGGAGCGGTTAATTATCAAACAATGCATTAGTTCTAGGTACAGCGATGCTTTGAATGTATGAGTGGATGACGTGTTGAGTCAGTCCTGCATAACCTTTGTGAAGGTGTCATGTTCGGTATACTACTGGACCGACTGGGCAAAGACCCGTGTTGTATCCGCACGACTAAGCGAAACTTGAGGAGTTGTCCTTAGATGCGTGGGATACGGATGTGCCAAGTATGAATACTTGAGCTAGACATCACTTTGAGACCCGAAAGAGGTCATGGCTAAATCGTGGAGACTTATGCGGCTATTCAAATCACAGCCCTGAAAAGGCTTGCTCTAAGTCATGAAGACTCGAGCGGATGTTCAACTCATAGCCCTGAGGAGGCTCCTGCGATATACGCTAAGTCTTGGAGGCTTGAGCGTCGTTATTGCGCATTGCGACCCTGAGTGGTCATTATCGTACTTGAGTTGAATGGTTACATGATTGCATGCTTACCAGACCATCAGTGGTTCTGACCCCGTTTTATGGGGATTTCAGGTGTTGGACCTGCGTGGCGATATGCGGAGCAAGGCGGCATCGAGTTCCAGGGTTTCTCTAGACAGAGTTGTACTGCTTCCTTTTTATTGAATCTACACTGCTTTCCTAAACAGTAGTGTTGTAATAAACATATGTTTTCGATAAAATGGAACACTTTGGTGGTCAATGAGTTGCTTGGCCACATACCTGCAACGTGCTCGGAGTTTTCTAAAACTGACGACTCATTATCGGCTGATTCCGCTGCTAAAAGCTTTTCTAAGTTCCGCTGCAAAGAAAAAAAAAAAAGAAATTCATGAAAATTTTAACTTAGCTTTGTTTTGGAAATCCGGGGCGTTACAGAATTGGTATCAGAGCATGAGTCTGAGAAACCTGGTTCAAGATCCGTCATGGTTCCGATATCGCACTGTAAGTATATGTTTTTATACTTTGGTTCTTATCTGGGTGCATCTTTGTATAGATGGCAACTCATGACTCGCGTGGATACTGCTATCGCTGCAAGGTCATGCACGATGAGTGGATATGCCTGTATGAAGTCCAAGACTGCCAATACTGTGGCGAAGATGGGCATTCCGCCAACGAATGCCAAAGGAAATATACCGCCGATATGGGTCGGCGGGCTTCAAAGGGTCTCAGGGATGAGACTTCGCGTGTCAGTGGACCGCATCACTCTAGTGTTGGGAGCAACCATACCCCAACATCTTTTGATGAATTACCAAGGCTGAGGGATTTTGATTTGAACTTCCCTGCGGAGGTCTATCACTCGCCAAGCTACCATCCGGCATTACATATGCCGAGCTTAAATGGCAGGAACAAAAGAGGGGATTCTTTCTGTTCGCCAATCATCATTCCAGACTCCCAGAGTCTTGATCTTGCTGACTGGGAAAGTGGACTGGAGTCTCTCATATATCCCCAGTATTCGCTTGCTAGTGCGGAAGTGCGGCCCAAGCCAAAGCTAGTAGTGCCTGCACCAAGGCCATGTGGCAATAGATGGACCTTTTGGAGTTCGTCTTCATCAAAGAAATCCAAGTCTTAAAGAGACTGGTGATGTTTTGGAGTCAGTAGACTCATGTATATAGTTTCTCAACGCCTAAAGTCTGCCAGTGCGGCATGACGTTTTGTTTAAGGCGATGCTTGTGTAAATGTGATGTATATTAAGTAAATAAAGCTTTTACTTCCTCATATACATCGAGAAACTAAAAACAAGTGCTTGTGTGTGCATAGATAAATGGCTCCTATGACGAGGAGAACCATACCAAGCGAGGAGTCCCATACGCAAGGATTCCTGTTGGAGACACTCAACAACCTGGTTACCGCCATCCGTGAAACGAGGCCAGAACCAGTCGCACCACGAAACGAGCACCTGGAAGGAGTGACTTATGAGAAGTTCCTCAAGCTTGACCCGCTAGTTTTCATTGGCAGAGCCGATCCTGAGCTCGCGGAGAGTTGGATCGAAGAGACAGAACGTGCCTTCTCAGTACTGGGAGTACCAGAAGAGAAGAAGACCAACTTTGGCACGTATCGATTAAAAGATAATGCACGGAAGTGGTGGGATACCACTAAACTTATCCAGTTCTCACAAGTCGAAGTCATTCCTTGGACTGACTTTCGGAGGACTTTTATGGATAACTACTTCCCATTGCATTCCAGAAACAAGAAAAAGATGGAGTTTCTGGAGTTGGAACAGGGCGGTATGAGTCTAATGGACTATACCACCAAATTTCAGAATCTAGAGCGCTACTGCTCTCGATTGTTCGAAACAGACCAAGAAAGGGCCGACAAATATGTGAATGGTCTGCGCGAAGGGCTGCGATCTCGAGTGATAACAAGCATGCCTTCGACTTTTCAGGCTGCGGTAGCAGCAGCTTCAAAAATCCAAGAGGATTGGGCGCGATCTAAAGTGATTATAGCAAAGAAGCCCATAGTGAATGGTGGGAATCGTAAAAGGACATTCCCAAGTGGCCAGGGTTCACGACAACCCTTTCAAAAGAAGAAGTTCCAAGGAGGGAACAACACTCAACAAGTCGTGAGGCCAAGACAGAACACAACTCTGAATGGTCAGCAGTCCAACTTCAGCTGCCCAAGGTGTCGTATGAACCACCCCGGAAAACCATGTCCTCGTGACATTGGTGGGTGCTTGTATTGTGACAAGATGGGCCACTTTATAAGGGATTGCGCCAAGAAGGCTGCAGATGAACAGAGGAGTAATGCCGGATCTGCCGGACCCTCTCAACCAGCGCCACAACGTTCTCAGTTTCAACGACCTCCACCTAGAGTAGAACAAAGGCCTGCTGCAGGTCGTGTATACGCTGTAACGACTGAACAAGTCAAAAATGGTGACCTAATTGAAGGCACCGTACCTGTTAATGGACATGCAGCTTACGTCTTGTTTGATTGTGGTGCTACTCATACGTTTATCTCTGACGATTTCACCGAACAACTCCACGCTTCGGTGCAACCGATTGATAAAATGATCGAAGTATATAACCCATTGGGTTCACGCACCAAATGTATCCGGTGTGTGAAAAATTTGGATATTGAGATAGCAGGGCAACACTTGCCTACTGACGCCATCCTGATCGATATGATACAGTACGATGTCATTCTGGGAATGAATTGGTTGGCTTAGAATAATGCCAAGATTCTGTGCCGCGAGGGCAGAGTGATTCTATCTCGACCCGGATTGCCTAAGATGGAATACCGGTTATCCAAACCAGTTCCACAGAAAAGGCTCATATCAGCACTTAAGGTACAAAAATACCTTAGGAAAGGTTGTGTGGCCTTCCTGTTGAGTCTCTCGGTGGAAAAATCCAACGACCAACCCCTTGAAAGTTTGGAAGTGGTACGGGAGTTTCCCGATGTGTTTCCTAAGGAATTGCCAGGACTTCCGCCACTTCGTGAGGTTGAATTTGGAATTCAATCTTTACCTGGAACAGCGCCGATATCCAAAGCCCCGTATCGAATGGCGCCAGCTGAACTCAGTGAGTTGAAGTGTCAGTTGGAAGAACTGATGGAACAAGGGTTCATCCGACCGAGTGTGTCACCGTGGGGAGCCCCAGTGCTGTTTGTAAAGAAGAAGGATGGATCCCTTCGGTTATGCATCGATTATCGGATGCTTAACCAGGCAACTGTTAAAAATAAGTACCCGTTGCCTCGGATTGAGGACTTATTCGATCAACTCAGAACAGCGAGGGTGTTCTCCAAGATCGACCTCAGGTCTGGGTACCATCAACTCAGAGTAAAGGAAGAGGATATACCCAAGACAGCCTTCAGAACGAGATACGGCCATTATGAGTTCGTAGTAATGCCCTTCGGACTCACTAATGCTCCTGCTACCTTTATGGATCTAATGAACCGGATATTCAGACCATATTTGGATAGCTTTGTCATCGTCTTTATTGATGACATTCTCATATATTCTGAGAACAAGGAACAACACGTGGGGCACTTGAAAATCGTCTTGAAAACCCTTCAAGATAACCAACTCTATGCTAAGTTTTCAAAATGTGAATTCTGGCTAGACAAAGTGATGTTCCTTGGTCATGTGATCTCAAAAGATGGAATCGCAGTGGATCCTGCGAAGGTGGAAGCTGTGATGGACTGGAAGCAGCCAGAAAATATCACTGAGGTCCGTAGCTTCCTTGGACTTGCCGGATATTATCGGAAGTTCATACAAGACTTCTCCCGAATCGCCGTACCGATGACGAAATTACTTAAAAAGGGAGTCAAGTTTGAATGGACTGACCAGTGTAAGGAGTGCTTTGAGGTTCTCAAACAGAGGCATACCACTGCCCCTGTCCTTACCTTACCTTCTGGTCAGGGAGGCTTCGTTGCTTATACCGATGCCTCGGAAACAGGTCTGGGTTGTGTGTTGATGCAGCATGGCAAAGTAATCGCCTATGCATCACGACAGTTGAGAGTCCATGAGAAAAACTATCCAACCCACGACTTGGAGCTTGCCGCGGTAGTGTTCGCACTTAAAATTTGGCGACACTACCTATATGGAGAGAAATTTGAGGTCATGTCGGACCATAAAAGCCTAAAATACCTCGTTTCTCAAAAAGAACTCAATATGCGGCAACGGCGATGGCTGAAATTCCTCAAAGACTATGAATTCACGCTTTCCTATCACCCTGGAAAGGCGAATGTTGTAGCAGATGCCCTTAGTCGCAAGACTGTTGGCACTCTGGCCAGCCTCACCGGACAATGGAAGCTGATGGAGGATTTTGTCAGTTGGAAGCCATTCCTGGCTGACCCAGGAAAGATTCGATTGTCATGCCTGACAATCCATATCGAGATCCTCGATCGCATTGTAGCCGAACAGTTCAAGGACCCCCAGTACTTGGAATTAAAAGCTTGTGTTGCAAAAGATGACACTTTCTTCCATTTAAAAGAGGATGGAGGAATATGGATGGAAGAAAGAATTTGGGTTCCAAATAACCTTGAGCTAAGACGGGAAGTACTCCAGGAGGCTCATAACAGCAAGTACACCATTCACCCTGGAGGTACGAAGATGTTCCGAGATTTACGGAGAAAGTACTGGTGGAGGGGTATGAAACGTGATGTGACTACGTTTGTCTCGAAGTGTTTGATCTGCCAGCAAGTTAAGATCGAACATCAGCGCCCTGGTGGAAAGATGCAACGGATCGAGATTCCAGAATGGAAATGGGAAGGCATTACGATGGATTTCATCGTTGGATTGCCTCGATCCAAGAGACAACACGATTCGATATGGGTGATCGTGGACAGACTCACCAAGTCTGCTCACTTCCTGCCAATCAACACTCGATACTCAACTGAACGATTGGCGGAGATCTACATTCGGGAAATCGTTAGACTCCATGGAGTGCCGATTTCGATCATATCCGATCGTGACCCAAAGTTCACCTCTCACTTTTGGGAGCAGCTTCAGAAAGCCCTGGGGACGAAACTCAAGTTCAGTACAGCATTCCATCCCCAAACAGATGGGCAATAAGAACGAACCATACAGACTCTTGAAGATATGCTAAGAGCCTGTATGCTGGAATGGAAAGGTGATTGGGATTCCCACCTAGCGTTGGCTGAATTTGCTTATAATAATAGCCACCACGCTAGCATTGGGATGGCGCCGTATGAAGCCTTGTATGGACGACCCTGTAGATCACCAATCCATTGGGGTGAAGTGGGTGAGCGAACCTTGGACTCGCCCATTGTGTTGCAGCATTATACTGAGCAAGTCCACATGATCAGAAAGAAGCTACTGACTGCTCAGAGTCGACAAAAGAGCTACGCCGATCAGCGGCGTAGGGAACTCACTTTTGTGGTTGGAGATAAGGTTTTTATCAAGGTCTCTCCAACCAAGAGTGTGTTTCGTTTTGGAAAGAAGGGGAAGCTCAGCCCCAGATTCGTTGGTCCCTTCGAAGTTTTGAGCCGAATCGGAGAGACTGCCTACCGAGTAGCATTGCCACCACAATACGCGCAAATACATGATGTATTTCACGTATCAATGCTTCGAAAGTACGTTCATGATCCTTCTCACGTCATTCAACATGAAGACATTGACATCCGAGAAGATATGACGGTAGAAGAAAGGCCAGTGGAGATCATGGACCGACGGGAGCAAGTGCTAAGAACAAAGGTCATTCCACTCGTTAAAGTGAGGTGGCAGCATCATGGAATCGATGATTGCACTTGGGAGCCCGAATCGGATATGCGGGATAAATATCCTGAACATTTCACCTTGTACTCTTAGCTGAATTTCGCGGACGAAATTCCTTTAAGGGGGTAATGATGTAAGACTCGCAATTTTTCAGAAAATATCTGAATAAAATTCATGAGGCATTTACCGGTAAAAAAATAGCATTTCTTCTCAGAATGCAAAACGAATCAATTCCTGCGAGCCAGTTATACTTAGGATATTCGTCGAATCGCGAATATATGCTCAAACACTCTGGAAGCCATAACTTCCTACCTAAATGAAATCAAAGGATTCCTGCGAACCAACTTTCTTAGTTACGTCAATACGAAGGGAATGGCGTACTCAGAATTTTTCGGAAAAAATCGCCGGAAACCCGAAATTCTTGCGGGACCCACGGAAATATTGGTGGGACCCACAGAAATATTCCTCAGAAAATATCTGGTGGGACCCACAAAAATATCCCATGCAATATCCAAGTGGGCCCCACACCAAGGAACCTCTTGGAATTAAAAAGAAGCCAAGGGGGTAGAAGGGGGATAAAAATTCCCAAGAGGAGGTGGGCTTGGGCTATAAATAGCCCTCCCCACTCTCTCTCTTCTCATAAAAATCGACCCCCCCTCTCTCTCTTGCCTTCTCTCTCTCTCCTAAACCTCCCCTACCTAGCCTAGCCCACCTGAGCCCACCTAACCTGGGTCTGAACCCACTTGACCTGGTCCAAACCCAGTTGACTTGACTTGAACCTAGTTGGGTTTAAAGTCAAAGTCAAAGTCCTTTTTAGTCCTGATTCCGGTTTGGGTTTCTGAACCCAGACTTAGCCTACTTGAGCTGAGTTCGAACCTACTGAACCCAGTTGACTTGGAGTGAACCCTGTTTGGTTCAAACCACTTAGGTTGAGTAGCTTGACCTGCTCTACCTCTTTCTCAACTAAGTCAGCTTCATCTGACTTAGTCTGACCTCTCGAAGGAAGGCTCGAAGCCAAAGAAGCAACCCGGAGCCGTTTCTTCCACGATTTGAAGTAAGTTCGCTTCGTTGATCCATCTCTCTCAAGTATTTGACTGTTTGTATATAGAATATACTTTCTGAAGTAGTATCTTGCTTTAGTTCTTGATTGAGCCCTTTTTTGACACTTCGGTGTTCACCCGCTCGTCTCGTAACTATCGTCGGATATATCTATGTTCAAACACGCAGTATATGCGTTCTTCAAAATGGTATCTCGCTTTAGTTCTTGGTTGAGCCCTTTAGGACACTTCGGTGTTCACCCGCTCGCCTCGTAACTATCGTTGGATGCGGATCTAGGTGTATATCTGTTGATTCTGCCGACGCGTCTTATATCGCACAGGCTATGTAATTTACCTTTGCCGTCACGTCGTATGATGCTAAGGCTCCCTGTTTTCTGCACTTCCGATTACTGCACTTCTGATTATGCATTTACTTACGCCGTCGCGTCGAACGATGCCAAGGCTCCTGCTTTCTGCAATGTATTTACTTACGCCGTCGCGTCGAACGATGCCAAGGCTTCTGCTTTGTTATATATGTAGAATATTTCGTTCAGTTACACACCCTGAACAATAGTATATGCATTTCTTTACGCCGCCGCTGTATAAAGCACAGGCTTCTGCTTATACTACATATATGGCGCATAAATGAGCGTTCAAATGGAGATCAACTCCAAATCGCCAATGCGATTCCTTGACCGCTCCTCGTTCAAGATTCTGCTTGACGAATGAAGCCCCTATTGGAAAGGCTTCGCTTTTTGGCAAAATGCTCTTTACGTAAAGACTAAGTTAATTACGTATGGCCTGGCTATGGCCCAGGGTTCTTGCAACCTTGATGGATGCAAAGTACGCACAACGGTGCGCATCCATTTCCTGAATTAAGCGTGGCGATTTCCTACCAAAGAGGGGAGATGCCGCTGAAATGGATAAAAGAAACGCACGCTTTCTCCGTAAAAGAGAGGAAGTGCTGCTGAAATTTCTAAAGAAGCTAAGAATAGCTCAGAAAGAACGTAGCAGGATACTCTGACATATAGCAGAGTGCTACCCAGTTCATGGTTTGCCCTCTACAACGTAGAAGGGTTCGTCGCACCACTGCCGGAAGAGCAGGGGAGGTGCTGACGAAATGGTCAGCAGAAGAACTGCCGGAACCAATGGAACGGCATAATGATGTTCGTTGATGGAACGATGCCAGATCGGCTCGTATCCTTGTGCCTGCAAGGGCACCTTGCTCGTAAGGGCCGTCGAGCCAGAGTAGAGGTTGTGCCTTGACTAGGTTTGGACTCGTTGCGTAAAAATACGCCGAGTAGCCGATCTATTTAGATCGAGTCATATGCATGCTCATTGAGAACGGTTACACAACCAGACTCGTAAGGGCCGAAGAGCCAGAGTGTGTTGTTTCCACCCAAAGAGGTGTGATGCTCGTGGTGGCCGAAGTGCCAAAGAGCGGTGTTCTGCATGCATATGAATAAGACTTAAGGTCGCACATACCCCGCGGTTGAAGATCGTGTTAGGGGTACCCCCTCAGTAATGACTGTGTTGGGGAAGACTGAATGGGGTCGGGTACATACTCCCGTAGTGCTGAAAGCACGGGCTGCCTAAATGGCATGCAGATTCTGTCCAAGTAATTGTAAGACTGGCAGACCCCTTCAGGAATTATGCTCACTATGGAATGACAGTGATGGTACAGCCTTGAGTGACATGTATTTTACTTTGGACCTGATAGAGTTCACGATGGCCTCAGTCACTCATGGGTTTTGGGGTCGTGGTTATCCTTAAGATCTAAGGATTGAACCCAACTACTGCAAGTAGAGGATGCATCCGAATATGGGCCTAATAGGATTCTCCCAGTTGAAACACACTGCCCTACTATGGATAGGGTCAACAGGCCTCTGGGGTATCTAAAATACATAGAATAATCAACCCCCAGAACGTCGCGTTGATGCCCGAACAATAGCTCTACCTGCGTACCAAAGGCGGGAGCGGTTAATTATCAAACAATGCATTAGTTCTAGGTACAGCGATGCTTTGAATGTATGAGTGGATGACGTGTTGAGTCAGTCCTGCATAACCTTTGTGAAGGTGTCATGTTTGGTATACTACTGGACCGACTGGGCGAAGACGCGTGTTGTATCCGCACGACTAAGCGAAACTCGAGGAGTTGTCCTTAGATGCGTAGGATACGGATGTGCCAAGTATGAAGACTTGAGCTAGACATCACTTTGAGACCCGAAAGAGGTCATGGCTAAGTCGTGGAGACTTATGCGGCTATTCAAATCACAGCCCTAAAAAGGCTTGCTCTAAGTCATGAAGACTCGAGCGGATGTTCAACTCATAGCCCTGAGGAGGCTCCTGCGATATACGCTAAGTCTTGGAGGCTTGAGCGTCGTTATTGCGCATTGCGACCCTGAGTGGTCATTATCGTACTTGAGTTGAATGGTTACATGATTGCATGCTTACCAGACCATCAGTGGTTCTGACCCCGTTTTATGGGGATTTCAGGTGTTGGACCTGCGTGGCGATATGCGGAGCAAGGCGGCATCGAGTTCCAGGGTTTCTCTAGACAGTGTTGTACTGCTTCCTTTTTATTGAATCTACTCTGCTTTCCTAAGCAGTAGTGTTGTAATAAACATATGTTTTCGATAAAATGGAACACTTTGGTGGTCAATGAGTTGCTTGGCTACATACCTGCAACGTGCTCGGAGTTTTCTAAAACTGACGACTCATTATTGTCTGATTCCGCTGCTAAAAGCTTTTCTAAGTTCCGCTGCAAAGAAAAAAAAAAAAGAAATTCATGAAAATTTTAACTTAGCTTTGTTTTGGAAATCCGGGGCGTTACAATATGAACATGAAAATTTCTCCTCAATCTGGTCCTACCAAACCATGCCTAAGCTATATGCAGTCAATGTCAGCTAGGTCAGAATCTAGGCTCCTAGGTTCGCATGATATCAAAAGTAAAGAGCTGACATGTTGTGAACATAATTTCGATAATTGAACTAAGTCAAGCACAATTTAGGTCAGACAAGGACATGTCCCATCACGGTCGCCAAACCTGTCATCGTCGCGAAATTTTTCCCGTCTTCCCTTCCTTGCAGAAGAGAGAGGGAAATGCTTTCGCGATTCAAACTTGACCGGATTTTGGAAATTGTTTTGAAATACTCGCCTCCGTTTTGAAAATTGTGGGAAAATCCTTGGGATGGGGCTCGACCTGTCGGTACGAGATTCGACCGTTCCTGCCGCCTTTAACAGGGGTAATCGAACCAAGGACCAAAATTGTGCTTGACTCAGTAAAATTATCGAAATTATGTTCTATCCTAAATGCACAAAGAATTCTGGCATGTGCTATGAGAATTTTGGAAAATGTAAATTGGAAAATATGATGTATGATGAGAAAACATTTGGAGTTGAAAAGCATTTCTCAGGAAAAGATGGAAATCAATCTCTTAGAAAACTCAGACGATGAAGGTTTGAAAATCTCGGGAAAGTTTATAAAGACTTAGAAAATCTTGAAGAGATGAGAATCTCGGGAAAATCTTGAGAAAGTTTATAAAGACTAGGAAAACTATGAAGAAATGAGAATCTCGGGAAAATTTTGAGAAAGTTTATAAAGACTTGGAAAACTATGAAGAATGGAGAATCTCGGGAAAATTTTGAGAAAGTTTATAAAGACTTGGAAAACTATGAAGAAATGAGAATCTCGGGAAAAATGGAAGGAATTCTTGAGAAAAGATGAACATTTAAAAAGGAAATCACTTGTTGGGAAAACTCGGACTTTGAAAATTTTCTTAAGAAAAGGACAGAAAATTGATAGGAAAATTCATTGGAGAAGGAAATTTAGAACTTAGGAAATTGAAATCCTGAGAATTTTATCTTTGAAATATCTGAAAATCAACTTTTGATTCTTGAGAAAGAGAAAAAATTTCTTTTGAAAAGAGTCTTAAGAAAATAACATTTTCAGGGAAAATCACGGGAAAACTTTGATTTGGGAAATCCAACTTCGAATATCATCATAGTTTCTTGAGAAATCGATTCCATAAAGTAAAAATTTCTTGAGAAAATCCTGAGAAAAACAAATGATGCAGATGATTTGAATGAATGAATGCACTTTTGAAAAGATTTCTGAAAATTTTGTTGGAAAAATGTGGATTAAGCCAAAGTAAATCCTTCACATATTCTGACTGTGGCCATGAATATATTCAGGATTTATTTGAGTTAATTCACAATATTTTGAAAACATTGGAAATATGAGGTGCATTTTCAAGATAGCCTAAGAGTGTAGGCTCAATGTGACTGGTAGAAAGATGATGCATCTGGGTCTCGTCCATATTCCGACTAGGGTCGTAAATATGGACTCCACCGAGTTCATCAACTCTCTAAGAGTTGGTGCACGTGCCATTCGTGTTCATCCACGGTGAATTTTGAAAATTGAGATATATGCATCATAGAATCAGGATATTACTGAAATCAAACTATATGAGATGCGGCCTAATCTAAGCAGTAAAAGTAAATCTTATTCCAAGGTTTACATTGGATTTTTACATTGCTAACATAAAGTAAAAAAATGAAATGGAGCCAAGGAATCAGCATCTTCTAGATTTTCCTGCAAAAATGAGAGTTAGTACAAGATAACCAAGGAAATGGGTATATATATACTATATACAACAAAGATATACATGTAGATATAAAAATACTTGAATTTATGATAAATGATATATGATAATGAAGATATATTTGCAAAAAGTAAAAGAAAAGAAAAATATATGTGATAACAAGTGCACATGAAGGGATATAGGATATATATATATATATAAGTATATATATATGTATATATATATATGTACATAATATACATATATATACATATATATGTATATATGTAGGTAGATATACAATAGATATACATATATATAGACATATATATATATATATAATGAAAAAATATACATATTAATGGAAATTCCATATAATGGGTAAAATCAGAAAATACAGGTATATACAGTTTCTGTAGGGGATTTCACAAAGCCGTAGTTCTCAAATTATATAATATTTCTCAGTAAAATTGGGTATGGAGCTCTCCTATATATCAATAACAAAGCATGCAAAAGGTGGTATAGAGATCATGAACGAATATGGATATATCCGTTCATGAATATAGCTAATTATCAAGACTGCACATTTGCAGAAGAATGAATGGGTTTTTGTAAACACCCCAAATTTTCACTCACCTTCTTGACATCGCCCTCAATCGACACATTTCAGTTCTCCAGAAGCAATGAAGGGCAAAATGGTCATTTTCCGAGATTGAACCTTACAAAAAGTTCAAAATTTCATTCTTGAGCCTCAAAATTTCCATATTTAGGTTCAGAGACATCTTCAAATGGCAAAATTTCAAAATCCTTTTTCTGGACAAAAAGCTAAAATTTCCAAGTCCGAGCTGAGAGTGACATTTCACAGAACATGTCTTTGCATAGCATTGCATCAGTTCACTGCATAGCATGTCATTTTGAGATCCAGAACTCCTGATTTTCAAAATTGTCAATCCAGATTTGATTTTTAAACTTTTCAAAATTGATTTCAAAACCCTGGGTTTTCAAATTTGCCAATCTTTCCCATTTTACCCCCAGGACTTGGAATTACAAAAGTTTTCTCAAGAAAACAATCTGGATGGTTTCGATATTTCAAAATTTCGCCATGTTGAAAAGAGGGGGACACAATTTCAAATTCATAAGACTTTATTTCAAACTTTTACAAAAAGGCTCCGAATTTCCCTACTTCTTTCAAAATTTCGCCCTGAAGAACCAATCTCTCATTTTTTTCTTTCTTCTCTGTGGTATAACAGAGGAGTTCAGACTATGTAGATGAGACGGCTCATCCCTCTTATGGATCAAGCCTCTCATTCTCACAGTCTACATCAACAAAATGTCATACCTCCCTTTTTTTTTCCTTCGTATGAATTAGCTTTTGTTAAACATTTGAATCAAGTTTTTGTCAAAAAAAAATTTTTTTAGTCGTATCTGCTCTCATATTTTATATAGTTCAATACCCTGTATCTAGGTTCATTCCTAAATCCCACAGTTCTCTCCTTTCCATTCGTATGATTTGATTTCTTTCCTTTTTTTACTGTTAGCTTGATATGGGCAGGGTAAAAATTCAAGATTTCCCCAAAAGAGGAAATCTGGTTCAATACCTGCAAAATGTAACATTCCTGCAAGTAAATTTAGCCTTCGGATTGACTCGATCAGACCTTTCAATATCTGCAAGTAAACTTGTTACTGGAGCAGGAAAAAGGAAGTCTAGTTGATTTAGATGTCCGCTGTATGATGCTGAAATTCCCTACTGATTTTTTTTTTTTTAGATTTAATATATATATATATATATATTTTATAATTTCAGGAGAGCCGATCCCTTTATTACACTTAATTAACATAATGTCTCTCATACTCTTTCACTCTCACCTCATAATCTGTCAGTTTTGGTCTGATTAGGAAGTTCCTTTCATAGTTTCCTATTCAAATTTGATATTTGTTATGGTTTTGTTTTGATCAGATTGGTTCTCTTTGAATGTAATGAAAGCATTTGTTTAAAATTCATACTGTGTGGTTTTATTTACTTATTGGCTAAGAGTGACAATGCCTTATGTGGTGAACTTAATAGATCTTGGTTCACAGAGAATTTTTATTGCCAGTTTAGTTAGCTTTCAAATCTCAATTGCATTAATGAAATTTCAATTTCTATCTGGCTGGTTTAGTAATTAAATATCTTCTATTCTATCCTCATTCCTCCATCACGAATTTTTATGAGTCCCTGTTGGCTAGAAGTCTCTCCCTTTTGCATGCTCCCCCCCTACACATTTTGAAATACTGTTGGTACCACTTTTTTGACTGTTTAGCCTGTCGGCCTTGTGACCTCCCCTTTTAAATCCATCTTATTACTTTTGCTATTGTCTGTATGATCTTCCTTTATTATCACAGGTTATGTACTAGGCTTGGTTTTGCTTAGTTTTGCTAGTGACTTTCACTATTTATGATTGCATTAGGTTATTTGGTTGCTTGGGATTGAATGATATCTATTTTGTAAATGATTACACTTTGTATACAGGATTCAAATTTTTAGATACTCATATATTATTCTGACGTAAATATTATGTTTTGGTCAATTTCATCCTGATTTCAAAATTTCAAATCTCTATTTTCATATTTTCTCACATTCACATCATGTTAATTCTATTTATATCAAGGAGGCATGAAATTGAGTTTATATCTAGATAAATCCGATAATTCCTGGATATTATCGAAAAATCTTGGAAAAACTCACATATTTGAGCTAACCCTATTTCAAGCTTGACAGGTATATTCAGAAGAAGGAGCCAGAATCTGCGAATTTTCGTTTTCTTTTATACTATTTAGTGATGTAATAGCTTGATGAAATTTTGGAATAAGAACTTTACTTTCCCGCTTAGATTAGAATGCATATCATATAGTTTAAGTTTATGCAATATCCTGCTTATATGATTCATGCATTGTTATTTCAAAAGCACTATGGATGTTCACGAATGGCACGTGCACCAACTCTTAGGGAGTTGATGAACTCGGTGGAGTCCATATTTACGGCCCTAGTCGGAATATGGACGAGACCCAGATCCATCATCTCTCTACCAGTCACATTGAGCCTACACTCTTAGGCTATCTTGAAAATGCACCTCATATTTCCAATGTTTTCAAAATATTGTGAATTAATTCAAATAAACCCTGAATATATTCATGGCCACAGTCAGAATATGTGAAGGATTTACTTTGGATTAATCCACATTTTTTCAACAAATTTTTCAGAAATATTTTCAAAAGTGCATTCATTCATTTAAACCATCTGCATCATTCGTTTTTCTCATGATTTTCTCAAAAGATTTTCATTTCATGGATTCGATTTTCTCAAGAAACTATGATGATATTCGAAGTTGGATTTTCCAAATCAAAGTTTTTCTATGATTTTCCTTAAAATATTATTTTCTTAAGATTCTTTTCAAAGGAATTTCTCATTTTTCTCAAGAATCCAAGTTGATTTTCAGATATTTCAAAAAAAAAAAACAGATTCTCAGGATTTCAATTTCCTAAGTTTTGAATTTACTTCTCCAATGAATCTTTCCTATAAATTTTCTATCCTTTTCTTAAGAAAATTCTCAAAATCCAAGTTTTCCTGATAAGTGTTTTTCTTTTCAAATGATCATCTTTTCTCAAGAATTCTGAAAATTTTCCTGAGATTCTCATTTTTCTAAGTCTTTATAAACTTTCTCAAGATTTTCTCGAGATTCTCACTTCTTCAATATTTTCCAACTCTTTATAAACTTTCTCGAGATTTCAAACCTTCTTCGTCTGAGTTTTCCTGAGAGATTGATTTCCATCTTTTCCTAAGAAATACTTTTCAACTTCAGATGTTTTCTAAGCATACATCATATTTTCCAATTTTACATTTTTCAAAAATCTCATAGCACATGCCTGAATTCTCTGTGCATTTAGGATAGAATACAATTTCGATAATTTCGCTAAGTCAAGCATAATTTTGGAACTTGGTTCGATTACCCCTGTTAAAGGCGGCAGGAACAGTCGAACCTTGTACCGACAGGTCGAGCCCCATCCCATGGATTTTCCCGCAATTTTCAAAACGGAGGCGAGTATTTCAAAATAATTTCCAAAATCCGGTCAAGTTTGAATCGCAAAAGCATTTTCCCTCTCTCTTCCGCAAGGAAGGGAAGGCGGGGAAAAATTTTTGCGACGATAACAGTTTTCTTTTTATACAGAGTAAAAAGGATGCTAAGTGGCAATAAAGGATGGCTACAACTATGAGATGCTAAGTTAATGAAAGAGAAGACGACTATATTGTTATATGCAAAGAAAAAAGAGAATGACTATATATATGCATAAAGGGGCCTGCCATAATGCGATGTAAGCTTTTACACAACCTGAGCCTATAAGTCATTCATATCTAACTTTGCTCATATCATGTATAATTGAAATCAGCTGACTATATAAATAGGTTTCCATAAATAGTTTAGCAGAAAATATCATCTAGCTGAAAATATCCATGAGTTCACAAGAGGAAAGGCAAGTATATTATGATAAAAGGGGTTCTAAAATGGATATGCAGATTTACTTGCAGACATTGATCACTCAAACCCTGTGTAACAAATGGATCAATCAGCAAATCAGTTCAAATACTCCTACTGATGGCCAGGGTGAAGCCGTGATCTTGCAGCAAATTCAATCTGGCGCATCTCCTTCCCATATATACATGTGCAAAGTAGATCGAACATCCTAAAGGGGCATCCCAAATACTACTAGCTGGAAACATTTGCAGACTATGTGCAGGAAATTTGCAGGATAATGAATCAATACCAATCTGGAAAATGAATACAGAGTATAAAAAAAAAAAACAAGCTTAGGTAAAACGACTTCTCAATGTCACCTAGCAAAAGTGGAGTTTGGAAAACAAAGGAAATGGGTAATGAAATCTGATAGAAACACTATCCGCTGCAGAGTTTTACATCACTGGCGGCGAGAACAGTAGCTTCAGCAGCACATCAAGCACGGCAGGTCTCCCAACCTGGTGCCAGTTTCCCAATCTGATGAAAAGTTACCTTTATCATGAATCATATTCAAAAGCCACTTAATTTCGCATAAAATGACTCTGCCAATGAGCACTCCAAGCTCAAAGAACAGACTCAACAATGCATCCAATGGACAAAAACAGGAATTACGTAGAAATACATTTCAAGTATAACTTACAATCGTCTAAATTCTTGAACAATTTATCATATAAACATGAACATCCGTCTTATAACAAGTATATTAAACCAAGATTCTATCTGAAATCATACATCAACCGAGATCATCAATTCAAACTGCAACAAGGTTGTATTGGATGAAACTTAGAGGAAGGAAAAAAAAATGCCACCTTCTGTAGATTCCCTGCACTGAGTCACTTGTGTAAACAGCAAATGAAAGGTCGTTCCTTGCTGCTGGGCTGAATGAAAGGGGCTGAGCAGCAGCCGTTGGACCGCTGCTAGGTATCTCCTGTTGATAGGCTGAAGAGGCAGCAACCGTGTGGCTGGCTGCTGTATCTCCTGCTGGTAGAATGAAGAAGGATGAAGGATGGCGCTGGTGGTGGCCTCTCCTGCGGCTGGGGCTGAAGAAGGATGATGCTGGTGGTGGAAGACCTGCGGCTGGGGCTGAAGAAGGATCAAATAGGCAACCTCACCCTTCAGAGCAAATCCCTACAAAACCCCAAAAGAGAAATCTCAATCCGTCTCCCTTTTTTTTTTTGTGAACACCCTGCCCCCATTTTTAAAAACTTTCCCCTCTTTTAAAAAAAAAAGAACGCAGATTTCCCTTCCGTTACATTTTTTTTTGAAAGCTTTTGAAAGTTTTGTAACCGAATTTTTGAAAACTCGTTGTTTTGGTGATGGACGAAATCTTAGGTTTTTAAAACCATTTTGGGTTCATTTACCTAAGTTTTAGGTAAATGAGCATTTTAAGCAAGTTCGGCTGTGGTGATTTTTTTTAAACTTTTTTTAAAATTGTTTCTAAAAAAAATGAATAGTGACATAATAAATAAAAAAAAAATTTAATGATAATAATAAATGGGAGATGCCACCTCATCCATCTTTAAAATTCTTTTGAAAATAAAGCTTTATTTTGTGTTGGCAACTCTTTTATTTTCAATTGGGGTGCCACATGTGTGTGGGCCCACTAACTAAAAATGAATAATATTGAGAAATAAAAAAAAGAAAATTTGCAAATTGGTATGAACTTCGGGTGGGTCCCGCTTGAGAATAAACAACTTACCTGAGAGTCTGAGTATGATGCTAGTTCAAAGGCGGGTCCCGCTCTATTTATTTGAAAATACAAGATAAAACATTATTTTGACTCTTTTCAGGGCAAAATTATGGATAAATGTAAAAAATTTTGTAAAGGGATTTAAAATCTTTTGCAAAAAGTTTTGAGATAAAATCTTTAAAATCAATATCCAAATATCCAGATTGTTTTTCTTGAAAAAAAATTTGTAATTCAAAGTCCTGGGGGTAAAATGGGAAAATTTGGTAATTTTGAATACCCAAGGTTTTAAAAATCAATTTAAAAAAAAAAGTTTAAAAAAAAAATCAAATCTGGATGAACAATTTTGAAAATCAGGAGTTCTGTATCTCAAACTGATATGCTATGCAGTGAAATGATGCAATGCTATGTAAAGACATGTTCTATGAAATGTCACTCTAAGCTTGGACTTGGAAATTCTAACTTTTTGTCCAGAAAGAGGATTTTGAAATTTTGCAATTTGAAGATGTCTCTGAACCTAAATATAGAAATTTTGAGGCTCAAGAATGAAATTTTAGACTTTCTGTAATGTTCAATCTCGAAAAATGACCCTTTTTCCCTTCATTGCTTCTGGATAACTGAAATGTGACGATTGAGGGCGATGTCAAGAAGGTGAGTGAAAATTTGGGGTGTTTACAAACGGGAAGTAGTTATCCAAGAAAGTTGTCCGAAAATCATCCCAAGGGATGACTTCAAGCTGAGAGAATTGGATGATCTTAGTGGTATCCACCACTTTCGTGCATTGTCCTTCAGCCTATATGTGCCAAAGTTTGTCTTTTTCTCTTTCGGTACTCCCAGTACCAGGAATGCACGCTATGTTTCCTCGATCCAGCTTTCTGCAAGCTCTGGATCGGCACTACCAACGAAAACTTGTGGGTCCAGTTTGAGGAATTTCTCATAAGTTATTCCTCCCAGGTTCTCGTTGCGAGGCGGGGTTGGTTCTTGCCTTGATTCACGAATGGTAGACACAAGCCTGTTGAGTGTCTCCAGCAGGAACCCCTGTGTATGGGACTCCTTGCTCGGCAAGGTTCTTCTTGTCCTAGGAGCCATTTATCTAATCACGCAAATATACTCAAATCAGAAAAAGTATAAGATTTATACTTACAGTGCGATACCGCAAACATGATGGATTTTGAACCAGGTTTCTCAGACTCATGCTCTGATACCAATTCTGTAACGTCCCAGATTTTCAAAACAAAGCTAAGTTAAAATTTTCATGAATTTCTTTTTTTTTTTTTTTGCAGCGGAACTTAGAAAAGCTTTTAGTAGCGGAATCAGACGATAATGAGTCGTCAATTTTAGAAAACTCCGAGCACGTTGCAGGTATGTGGCCAAGCAACTCATTGACCACCAAAGTATTCCATTTTATCAAAAACCCATGTTTATTACAACACTACTACTTAGAAAAGCAGTGTAGGTTCAATAAAAGGAAGCAGTACAACTCTGTCTAGAGAAAACCTTGGAACTCGATGCCGCCTTGCTCCGCATATCGCCACGCAGGTCCAACACCTGAAATCCCCATTAAACGGGGTCAGAACCACTGATGGTCTGGTAAGCATGCAGTCATACATCCATTAGACTCAAGCACATACGATGACCACTCAGGGTCGCAGTTCGTAATAGTGACGCTCAAGCCTCCAAGACTTAGCTTATATCGCAAGAGCCTCCTCAGGGCTATGAGTTGAACATTCGCTCAAGTCTTCACGACTTAGAGCAACCCTTTTCAGTGTTGTGATTTCCATAACCGCTTAAGTCTTCATGACTTAGCCATGACCTCTTCCGGGTCTCAAAGAGATGTCTAGCTCAAGTCTTCATACTTGGCACATCCGTATCCCACGCATCTAAGGACAGCTCCTTGAGCTTCGCTTAGTCGTGCGGATACAACACGGGTCTTTGCCCAGTCGGTCCAGTACTATACCGAACATGACACCTTCACAAAGGTTATGCAGGACTGACTCAACAACGGCCATCCACGCATACATTCAACCATCGCTGAACCTAAGCTAATGCATTGTTTCGATATTTAACCTCTTCCACCCTTGGTACGCGGGCGAAGCATTGTCCGGGCATCAACGCGGCGTTATGGGGGTTGATTATTCTATGTATTTTAGATACCCTAGAGGCCTGTTGACTCTATCCTTAGTAGGGCAGTGTGTTTCAACTGGGAGAACCCTACTAGGCCCATATTCGGATGCATCCTCTACTTGCAGTAGTTGGGTTCAATCCTTAGATCTTAAGGATAACCACGACCCCAAAACCCATGAGTGACTGAGGCCATCGTGGACTCTATCAGGTCCAAAGTAAAATACGTGTCACTCAAGGCTGTACCATCACTGTCATTCCACAATGAGCATAATTCCTGAAGGGGTGTGTCAGTCTTACAATTATTTGGACAGAATCTGCATGTCATTTAGGCAGCCCGTGCCTTAGCACTACGGGAGTATGTACCCGACCCCATTCAGTCCGCCCCAACACAGTCATTACTGAGGGGGTACCCCTAACACGATTTTCAACCGCGGCGTATGTGCGACCTTAAGTCTTATTCATATGCATGCAAAACACCGCTCTTGGCACTATGGCCACCACGAGCATCACACCTCTTTGGGTGGAAACAACACACTCTGGCTCTTCGGCCCTTACGAGTCTGGTTGCATAACCGTTCTCAATGAGCATGCATATGACTCGATCTAAATAGATTGGCTGCTCGGCGTATCTTTATGCAACGAGTCCAAACCTAGCCAATGCGCAACCTCTACTCCGGCTCAGCAGCCCTTATGAGCAAGGTGCCTTCGTAGGCACAAGGATACTAGCCATTCTGGCATCGTTCCATCAACGGACATCATTATGCTGTTTAACTGGTTCCGGCAGCTCTTCTGCCAACCATTTTGTCAACACCTCCCCTGCTCCATCGGCAGTGGTGCGACGAACCCTTCTACATTGTAGAGGGCATTCCATGAACCGGATAGAACTCTGTTTTATGACAGAGTATCCTGCTACATTCTTTCTGAGCTATCATTAGCTTCTTCAGAAATTTCAGCAGCACTTCCTCGCTTTTACAGAGAAAGCGTGCGTTTCTTTTATCCATTTCAGCGGCATCTCCCCTCTTTGGCGAGAAATCGCTACGCTTAACTCGGGAAATGAATGCGCACCGTTGTGCGTACTTTGCATCCATCAAGGTTGCAGGAACCCTGGGTCATAGCCAAGCCATACATAATTGACTTAGTCTTTACGTAAAGAGCATTTTGCCAAAAACTGAAGCCTTTCCTATAGCGGCTTCATTCGTCAAGCAGAATCTTGAACGAGCAGCAGTAAGGGAATCACATTGGCGATTTGGAGTTTGATCTCCATTTGAACACTCATTTACGTGCCATATATGTAGTATAAGCATAAGCCTGTGCTTTATACAGCGGCGACGTAAAGGAAATGCATATACTATTGTTCAGGGTGTGTAACTGAACGAAATATTCTACATATATAACAAAATAGGAGCCTTGGTGTCATTCAACGCGACGACGTAAGTAAGTGCATAATCGAAAGTGCATTAATCGGAAATTGCAGAAAGCAGGGAGCCTTGGCATTATACGACGCGACAGCAAAGGTAAATTACATTGCCTGTGCGATATAGGACGCGTCGGCAAAATCAACAGATATACACCTAGATCTGTATCCAACGATAGTTACGAGTCGAGCGAGTGAACACCGAAGTGTCCTAGAGGGCTCAATCAAGAACTAGGGTGAGATACTCTTTTTGAAGAACGCATATACTGCGCATTCGAACATATATATCTGACAATAGTTACGAGGCGAGTGCGTGAACACCGAAGCGTCCTAGAGGGCTCAACCAAGAAGTAAAGCAAGATACTACTTCAGAAAGTATATGCTATATACAAACAATCAAATACTTGAGAGAAATGAATTAATGAAGCGAACTTACTTCAATTTGAGGAAGAAACGACTCTGATTGCTTCAAATGCTTCGAACGAGGCTCGACTTTGAAAAAGGATCAACTCTGGACTTCGGATGAAAAAGGACTTGGACTTTGACTTTGAACCAAACCAGGTTCAAGTCAAGTCAACTGGGTTCAGACTTAGGTCAGGTAGGTTCAGACCTAGGTCAGGTGGGTTAGGACCAGGTCAGGCAGGCTAAGACCAGATCAGGCAGGCTCAGGCTAAGTCAGGCAGGCTCAGACCAGGTCAGGTGGGCTAGGCTAGGTAAAGGAGGTTTGGAAAAAGGAGGATAGAGAAAGGGGTTGGCGATTTTTAGAGAGAGGGGGGCTTCTCTATTTATAAGAAGTGAAACTTGGGCCCCAAGTTTCACTTTTACCTCTTTACCCCTTGGCTTTTCAGAAATTCCTTCCATGGAAGGTGCTGGAAGGAGCTGGAAGGCTCTGGAATATTTTAGAATATTTTCTAAGAAATATTTCTGTGGGTCCCGCAAAAATTTCAGGTTTTCGGCAATTTTTTTCTGAAAAATTTTGAGTAGGTCATTATCTTCGTATTGATGTAACTAAGAAAGTTGGCTCGCAGGAATCCTTTGATTTTGTTCAGATAGGAAGTTATGGCTTCCAGAGTGTTTGAGCATATATTCACGAATCGACGAATATCCTAAGTATAACTGGCCCGCAGAAATTGATTCATTTCGCATTCTGAGAAAAATGTTATTTTTACCGGTAAATGCCTCATGAATTTATTTAGATATTTTCTGAAAAATTGCGGGTCTTACAATCTCTAAGGAAACTCTTATGAAAAGGGTTTGAAACCTCGAGAAAATTTATGAAGTTTTGGGAAAATCATGAATGGATGAAAATTCTGGGAAAGAGAAAGAGTTCTTGAGAAATGATGAATATTTGAAGAAGAAAATATTTGTCAGGAAAGCTCTATCTTTGAGAATTTTCTTTTGAAAAATGATTGAAATTCGTGGGAAAACTCTTAGTGGCAGGAAAAGCAAAACTCAAAAAACTGAAATCCTGAGAGTGTTAGACTTGAAATATTTGAAAATCGATTTTACTTCTTGAGAAAGATTGAAAAAACTCCTTTTGAAAGGGGATTTTAAGAAAATAACATTTTCCAAGGGAAAATCATGGGAAAACTTGACTTGGAAAATCCAATTTTGATTTTTTTTTAGAAGTTTCTTGAGAAATTGATTTCCATGGAATGGCATTTTCTTGAGAAAACCATGAGAAAGCAGATGATGCAGATGATTTGAATGTATGAATGCACATTGGAAAAGGACATCTGGAAAGATTTTCTGAGAAATTTGTTGGAAAAATGTGCATTAAGCCAAAGTAAACCCTTCAAATATTCTGATTGTGGCCATGAATATGTTCAGAGTTTAATTGAGTTAATTCACAATATTTCGAAAAATTAGAAATATGATGTGCATTTTTGAAGATAGCCTAAGAGTGTAGGCTCAGTGTGACTGGTAGAAAGATGATGGATCTGGGTCTCGTCCATATTCCGACTAGGACCGTAAATATGGATTCCACCAAGTTCATCAACTCCCTAAGAGTTGGTGCACGTGCCCATCGTGTACATCCATAGTGCTTTTGGAATAAAATGCATGAATCACAAAATCAGGATATTACGAAATCAAACTATATGATATGCATCCTAATCTAAGCAGTGAAAGTAAATATTATTCCAAATTTATATCTGATTATTACAATTCTGACATAAATGAAAAAAAAAATTTAAAAGGACTCGGCATCTCCTGGACTTTTCCTGCAAAGTGAGTTAGCACCAAGGAATAACACAAAAGTGATTTGGGAATCTCATATTAATATCAATGCACCGACGATTATATACAGGTTATAAGGAAAATGTCCATGAAACTATAATACTGGAAGCATATATGAAATGCCTATGAAACTGCCTGGATGCCATGTATGAGGGATATTACATATACAATATACCTAAATATAAAGCAAGGAAATGTGTATGATATTCATACGAAAATGTTTATGACATATGCTAAGTACAGAATGTACATGATAAGCAGTAAGAACATAGACTAAAGCCGAATAATGAAAATATATATATATATATACGATGCACCTTTTAATATAATCCCTAAATTACCAAGAGGGTGCTGATGAACATGTATGGTAAGCTTACTGATATGGTGAGAAATACAGAATATGTTATGAATATCTAGACTAATATGACATGAAAAGATTATGAGAGGTATCTTGAACATGCAAATAAAAGAATGGAGATGCATCAATGACTATACAATGGTATTCCATGTCATGCAGAAATAATCATTAGTGTGCTAACATGATTGGATG
The DNA here is from genome assembly GCF_984573655.1 of Nuphar pumila. NCBI lineage: Eukaryota > Viridiplantae > Streptophyta > Magnoliopsida > Nymphaeales > Nymphaeaceae > Nuphar > Nuphar pumila. The sequence continues at coordinate 60,442,268 of NC_143254.1, forward strand.
AATAATATGCTAGACATCCACGTGATGACATGACTATGTTCACATTCAGCAAAATCAGATATTTTGCAGCCTACAGTCCAAAGGCTGATTCCTGGATGTTATGGCTTTAACACAGCCTACCTAGCTGTGAAGCAATTACAGTAGAATATTAAAAAGACAAAAACTGCTCTTACTTCATCTGTGATTAGCTTGATTTTTGTTATTTGGAGGGACTGAGACAAACTGATGATGAATGTTGCAGCAGGGGACATAGGAGTGAAGGCGTATGATACAAGGTATAACAAAAAAAGGAATATGGTATAGAGATCGGATGTGAGAATCTACCATAATATACAGACGATGGTGTAAAAAAAAAACATTACAAGTGGTGTGTGTCAGTAGAAAAGATGTGCAGGTGAATAAAACAGTGAGTGTGTGGCCGAGTATAACTAAAATATATAATTCTAAAGAGGCACTAACCATCATGGATTGATTCTATGGTGATTTTTTGGCATTGAACCCAATTCTACAAGTAATAGAACATCACAGGCAGAAATTAGGAGGCTAAGTTGTATGTATTAAAGACATGACAACTGAAAATAAGAATAAGAACCACACATTATCAGAGATATCTCATGTAATAAATCAAAACAAAACCATCTTGCAGAACGGAATCAATTGCTGGTAAAAAAAATGATTTCAGCAAATATCCATTTGTAATGATTATTATAAGACCATGGAGGACGCTGTTTACAGACATATACATTATAGATTCTGCTGAACAGATTGCAGAGTATGTTGGTTTGCAGAGGCTGGTGATGCATAAAATATACATTTTTTTAACACATTTTCACTGCATAAATGCATCATCTATAGATTAAGGGCATACACTTAACTGCATAATGATGTTAGGAAGCTCTGGTTCAAATTTCATCGAAATCGGAGTTGATTTGAAGGAATTAATGCATTTACAGTGTAGCGGGTCAAATATCGGAGCCGATCTGGATCCAGACGCCCATTTGGATCCTGGATTTGAGTCAAATTACATGGATTCAACCCAGCTCCAGCCCATTTGAGTTTTTCATAAAATATTTTCCAAAAACCCCATGTAGAAAGAGGCGCCCAGTAAATATTTTGTTTTTAAACCTGTTTTTGTAAAATGCCTAAAATAAGCAAAATTGTCAAAAGAGGGGGGGCGCCCATTCCAGCCTTGTCTTTGCTTTGGATTTTGTGCCCTAGGGGCACGATTCTAACTCCAGCCCCCTTCTCAACCCTCACTTCCTTCCATCTCCATTGAAGACATGGCAAAAAGCTTGAGATCCAAGCCTTTTACTTTGTCTCCCTTCCCAATCTTCTCATTTCTTTAATCTCCCTTGTTGGTTAATCTCATGTTGCTGTGTTTTTGCAGGTGCAGCAGAGGTGGGAAACATCTTTTCTCGGGTGGAAGTGCGAAACACTTCAACGAGAAGGGCCGGCTCTACCTCCATCTGGTCTTCTACGCCCCTCGATCGAGAATCGGTTCACATTTCATCTTCGGTGGATTTCCAACGTGTTGCAGCTGTAGGACATGGTACCTGATGTCTTCTTTTAAATCGTTGTAATTTTGAAAAGATTTTTATATGTAAAACATGTGAAAACCAGACATCAAATAATAAAAACCGCTTCTCACTAGTGGATGAGACCGGGTCGAACTCAGGGAACGGGAATATTTCGTATTCAAACACACAATTCTAAACTATTCTTTATTGCCGAATTATTGAAATGTAAAAATGTTTAAGAAAAGTAAAAACAACTAACTATTACAACAAATGAATACCCTTCGCAGAGGGCGTAAAGTGCAATATTTACAAACTCAAATTAAATGCCTAAATTCTAAAATAAAAGAATAAAACATCTTCTACTCTTTTGCTTCCCCGTGTCACGTAATCACTTCTGCTCCAATCTCTTGCAATCGTGCACAATTCAAACGAAACACGAGCAGTACACGAAAGAAAAACAAAAACTAACACTCAATTATCAGAACTCGGATAGTGCACTAAAATCCGATAGTACTTAAACCGAGTCCAGAATGTAAACATAAAAGCAATCCATGCATCCACCTTAAAATCCTGAGATCATGTGACCAATGTGGTCACCAAAAATTCCAGCAGCAACGATAATCATTGAACAGTGACAACGATCAGTAGCATCAGTAACCGAAAAGCTTAGTCAATAGATGATCCATCAAATATTATCCAAATCAACTAATCACAAATCAGATCTTTAATCAAATCAAAACATTACATAATTCTGATAGACCGAACTTGGTTCAAAGTTCAACTATTTGATAAAATCAGAAATCAAATTCAATCAGCTTTGGAAAATAGTAGTCATTGATTCAAAAATCAGTAATTTCCCCCATCATATGAGATTCAGACATCCGATCAAATTTTAAAACAAAACATTTACTGTTATTTCCAACAGAAGTAATGTTCACCAGAAGATGTAGTGAACAGTAGTCGCCAGAAAAATGTAACTATTCACGATTCTAATCGTGAATGAGAAATATCACCATCATTGATTCAGTGTAATTTCACTCAGCAAAATCGTTCACCAAAAGAAAATGCATCGACTGGAAAGGAACACAACATCATATATGTTTACTGGAATGTGAATTTCTCAGATTATCAACTTGAAATCCACCATAATGAATCTGCCGGATAGATATTACGGCAGATCAAGGTTCACTCTATCGTTGGAATTTCTGGTGTCTTGAAGATGATCTGGATCCAGATGAACCAAAAACAGAACAAATAATTGATCCAGATCCAGATGATCTGGATACACCAATACTTGCGACACTGTATGAAATCCGACGACAGATTCAGATCAGAGTAAACCACAAAGAACTTTCGGTG